>NW_019230316.1:125775-126934 GCF_002742605.1 Olea europaea var. sylvestris
CCTTGATTTGAACTTAGGACTGGGGGATTATGTCCTACAATTGTCCTAGTTTGAAAGTGGTATGCAAGAGGCACAACTGGCTGACAAATTTGGCCTACTAACTTATTCATTATTTCGTTCAAAGTATTCAGTTGTTTGGTCATGTTGTCATAATGTGCATTCCCATTCTAGGTAAATCTTTCCATATTATGAATATTTTGTAGATTTACCTGTTCAATGACATCTTGTGTGAGTTCTCCGAGTAATGCACGCATGGTTCGAGGACTCAACTTTGTCATTGATTCGTAACGATTGTGATTGCTCTGATCCTATCCATCTATTCGTGGAGAGCTATGTTGCTCCTCATATCGCTCGATTACAGATTGGACTCCTCCGTGGCTTGCTGCTTCCTTATCGGATTTCTGAGGTATATTGTTTCACCTTTTGTATCTTCAACACCAAACACCAAGGTCCCACTGGGCGTGCCAAATTGTTTCGCGCGAGTAGTCGCTAACAATTAAAAAGGGATCAGACGATTGTGTAAGGAACAAACCTCTTGAGACAAAATCCCAAAAAGGGGTGTTTTATTGGCGATGACTTTACAATTGAAACTTAAACAGAATGCCTCCAAGGGGCACAAGCACACGAGTACTGAAAAGAAATGTTTTAAGTCTAAACTAAGGAATTGAAATTACATATTCTTTGTTTGAGAGTATTTGATTCGGGGTCCTTTGCTCTATGTCTTTTCTTCCTTTTATATTCCCTTGATGATATCTTCGTGATCAACTGCTTAATTGCTTTATAACTTCCCACTTTCTTCATGGTGGCCAACTTATCGTGGAACTGCCGTCTCTAACTGCTGCCACTACTCTTTGTCGTTCAACCGTCCTCAACTGATCATTCTTGAATCGTGGAACGTGATAAGATTATTTAATAACTGCTTTGATAACTGCACTTTTGGATAACCATAACATCTTATGTTTGCTAAGATCCTGGGCGATTCTAAGGTTTGGACAAGAACGGGGTCATAACTCTGGGCGACTGCAAGGCACTTCATTCGCTCAGATTTTGGGCGTCTTGCAAGTTTGGGCGATGGTGTTACCACATTCGTGGGCTTCCACTGCATTTATTGATAACCCTATTTGGGCCTTTATCCTGAATTGCCCAGTTGGGCTTCATT
>NW_019230316.1:127235-137659 GCF_002742605.1 Olea europaea var. sylvestris
AATTTTTTTTTTTTTTTTTTTTTTTTTTTTTTTTTTTTTTTTTTTTTTTTTTTTTTTTTTTTTTTTTTTTTTTTTTTTTTTTTTTTTTTTTTTTTTTTTTTTTTTTTTTTACAAGGTATCCGGGCTTGCGTCCGACTAGATCCTTGTCCCTGAACCTCCGACCCCTCAGCAGCTCAGGGAGGTAAATCGCAGGATGTACCCTTGTTGGCTCCCAGGTTCCCACAACTCATTTAATAGGCGAGTGGAAGGAGATACTCAGATTATTGTTAAGCTCCACTCAAATTAATTCCCCTGCCACCTTCTATGTAAAATCTCTTCATTTTTCAATAATATACTATTATAGGAATGCTTAAACAGTTAAGCTGAATATATATTATCAACAAAATTAATAAAGAAATGCTTGTTTAAAAGAAGATTTGTGCTCCTAATTGAAGACGTAAATGATAAGTTGACTTTCACAAAATTGTCAAAACTTTGATATCAATTTTCGACCATTCAATTTTGTGTGTGTTCAATTGTATAACACTCAAGATCTCTTTCGTTAGTAACGCTACTATTACTAAAATGATGGTAAATACTAGTGTACTAAGATCTTGATTGGTCAGATATTTTAAAACTCTCTTTTTTCTTTTTTTTTTTTTTTTTTTAAATGATGGTAGAGAGTATTGAGTACTCCATTCTCTAAAAGTACTAGAAATTGTTCCTTGAAAGGTATTTTTATGATCAAAGAACAAGACTTGTAGGATGATAAAGTAAATAGAACTGATTAATATCTTAAGAGGGAAAATAATACCGCAAAATGAATGCTAACAAAATCAAAAGATACAGACTTTCATAAATTTATTGAATTGTTCATGACCATAATGACAAAAGATAATCCAGGAGTCACTTCACTTTCAGATTGGCCAAAATAAATGAACAAATGAATCAAGTCAGTGCCAAAACTGGCAGGGCCTGTTTTGTTAGGGGAAAAAAAGTTAAAAATGGAAAGAGGAGAAAAACAAAGAAATAATCTCAATGGCAGATTGAAAATTAAAATTCAAGATCATCGATTATCAGCATTTGGGAAGGTCAGACGGTGGAGGAAGGAGCTTTTGATTGGGAAGCTTTCCATCCAAGACAAGCCATGCCATTTTCAAACCCCAGCTTGTGTGCACTTCCAGATGACAATGCATGAACCATACACCTATTAACACACGATCAAGGTGATCATGATTGTTAAATTGAAACAAGAAAGAAATATTTCTCCAAAAGGTAGCTAAAAATAGGAAATTCTTGTCAAGATTGTGACATTGTTACGTTTATATGAGTCGAGCACTTTATTTGCATGTTTAATTAGTAACATAGGTTAGACATTATTAGATTGTACTAAGTAAATATTTGCTCATTTGAAAAGTAACTAATTTTTTTTTTTTTTTTTTTTTCACCTGGATTATCAGCTAAAAATCGAATTGCAACCCATCCACCTGAGGGCACGCCAACGGTGTTCCTTTCAATTGGATCAACAAGATTGAAGTTTTCAGGGTCCTTGTTAGGATCATAGTTTCCAAATCCTTGTCCAACAACAAAGAAATTAAAGCCATGCAAATGAAGAGGGTGACTCTCACCACCAAGAATGCTAGTATCCTGCATGATTAGCTCAACACTAGTATTAAATGACAAAACCATGAGTTTTGTCCCATTTCCAACCATGGTATTGTTTGGAGGGTTTCCAGTGTAGTTGAACCAGTGGAAAGGATTGATTGGAAAATCAGGGCTGTATACATCTTTGGATTGGCCAAAGAAATGGGATTGGAGTAAAGCCGTGTTTGGTTGTACAAAAGATATATTATTAACTGATGCTGCAAATTTGGTGCCATTTGGTCCTTGACATGTCTGGTTTTTATCACAAGGGCTAGTCCCGAGGCCGACCGTGAAAAAGAAACGTTGATCAACTCTGTCGGGGACATTAGCGGGGAACTCCCGACTGGCTAAACTATGCAGTTTTTCCGCGAAATTTGTGGCGAAGGATGTGTCATTTAGAGGAGGTAAAGTTGGCTTGAAGAGGGGAAGATTCTTGATTGAGAAGCTCGAATGAATTGGTGATTCATATTCAAGAATTCCAGCAACTGTGGAGTTGTCAAAAGTGCCTTGTCCAGTCACATATGGTCTAGCAGTCATGAGAAAAGTGGCACCTGGGAAACTAGGTTTTGTTGTAAGAAGAACATTTGTGGTTTGTCCAGGGGTAATAAGAATTGTGTCAGTTTCAAAGGGTTTAACATAAATTGCATCAGCTTCAACAACTGTGAGGGTATGATTTGCAATACTAAAGAAAAGCTCGTCATTGAGTGCAGCGTTGATCATACGGAGGAGGTAGGTTTTTCCAGGCTTAACCTTCAGCTTGAATGCATCTGTCAAGAACAAGTATACAACGTGAAGAAAATGTATTGCTCTACATATTAATTAAAAAATATATATATTATCCATCGTACCGTCCAATTAAAACTTGGTTCAGTTTGGTACCTTTTGTGGAGCAGTTGTACAAGGGCCCTGGCAATCCGTTGATAGTATAGGCATCGGAAACATTTGGACCACCACCCATTCTTAAAGCTTGGCTTATAATGGCCTCAGGATCAGTATTGAACCATTCTCCTGCACATTACATAGTCACAGACATGTTTAAATTTCAACGAGAAATGCACGTGACAAATTTGTTAGCACTATCAAGTCGAGCATTCAAACTTGCAGCACGAGCAAATATTAAAATTGATGATTACCAAATATGATGGGGACTTCCTTGTAAGGTTTTTGAAATGGATAAGGCACATTATGCTTGGGTAGAATGATTAGAGGACCATAAACAGTTGATCTTAGCCATGAAATATGTGCATGCCACCAAAGGGTTCCCCTTTGGCCAATTATAGTGAAATTGTACACATAACTCTGCCCAGTTTGAATGGGACACTGTGTTATATATGCAGGTCCATCGGCCCATCCACTACTAAGCTGTCGAATTCCATGCCTGTAATAATACAGTAACTATATAAATAAATTTTCTATTCTTTGATTGAAATTAAAGTAAAAGGAAAGTCCCATTGCAAATATTTGATAAAATTGGGACGACACAGAGAAGATTGTATTGCCCTGTTGTCATCTTGCAATGGCACACACAAATCAAGAAGTAAATAGTAAAATGTAGAAAATAAGAGTATTACCAATGGATGGAGATATTGTTGGGGACATGGTTTGTGACTTTGACAAGTAGACGGTCGCCCTCATTAGCTACAATGCGAGGTCCAGGAAATTGCCCGTTTACAGTGACCATGCTTTTTGTGTGGCACAGCCGTGTCACGCTTTGCATTGTGATCTACAAGAGAATTAAAAAAATGCAACAAGAAATGTAAATGTGAAATCAACAAGTACACGTCTATTAATTATAACCACGAAATAACTGCAGTACAAGATAAGGAAGCTATCATGATCAGAAGCTGGCTTTTAAGCATGAACAGATAGACTGATATAAGGCCAAAATCATGTTATAATGACATACGTTAAACTCGTAATGCCTGGTTATGCCTTGTGCGTGCTGAGGAAGAAGAACCAATGAGATGAAAAATCCCATTGAAGCCAGCAGGAAGTGAATTGTACAGACACCCATAATTCTATATTTTCTCTTGTATCTTCTCAGGGAGAAGGGTTGGGAGTGATGAGTGAAAATTCAACTTTCAGGCATTGAGGTTTTATAGAGGTGTAGATTGGGTGTTTGGTTAATTAGATGACGAACATGGAACACATTAAGGACAAAATTAAAAATGAAAAATATTTTCTTGGAGCAACTGTAGTTGGAAAACAACATTAGAGTGGTGTCAAAGACAATCTAGTTCTGTTTGACATATTGTACACTGTCAAATCTTTCCTTACTCGTGATGTTTTCTACTTTTGTTCAAAAGAAGCTGATTGAGGATATTGAACGTAATATGGCAGCCAAAAGGGGTATGCTCCCGTTTCTTTCCTCTGAAACCATTTAGATTTTAGAACATGCATGTGATGTTAAGGCGGACTATTTTTATTTAGTCTAATTTTTATAGTTTAAGAGGATTTATGGTGGAGATTAAACTTAGATTTTTTAATAAATTGTTATAGAAGTTTTTGAAATATATAGTTGAAAAGATGTGGGACCGTGAAAGATGTAGTTAATATTGATTCTTTGACTTTGACTTATATTAAAATTAGATTTTATTCCAAACCAAACAGGCTCTAAGAAGCTTATAAAAATTCCAATTAAAATGATAACATATTTTTGGTGATCCACAATTTTTTAATCGTTTTATCAACTTTTATTAAAATATACCAACAAATTATTTTTAGCAAAACCACACAGACTTACAGAGACATAGTCTGGTCATGTGGGGTCTAACTAATTATGTTAAAGTTTTTAATATCTTCACAATTTTTATAGACTTTTAGCAATGAGATTTGAATTCAAGATGTTAATGCTTTTTTAATTATTATTCAGGGGCATACCAATATGATGATTTCCCTGGCAAAGTTGGCAATTATAACTTGCTTTATGGATGCCCTCCCGTGCACATAGCAGGCTACCTAGAGTCATACTACACAAATAGGGTTGGACATAATTTAAAAATAGGAAGACACGTGTTGGCATTTCATTAGATATTTTTTTTTTAAAAAAAAGAAGAAGAAAAAGAAAGGACACGTGTCAGCATTTCATTGGATAGTTTAAAAAAAAAAAAAAAAAAGGAACCACACAGGTGCTGCATTGCCGTTGGCAGCACCTGTCCCCAACCTTGTTCGCAAACCCTGTCCAAGCAGCATAACTCAAGCTATCTATTATAAGCATCGTATTGTACATGTTTTTCAAAGTTTATAATTATTTATAAGTTGATAAAACTTTATTTTTATCCACACATTTCAAAAATTCACAATTTTTATGTAGTTTTTAACCACTTATTCCGTAAGACACTACATATAAGAAAATTATAAGTTTTGACAAATATGTTTCGTTATATTTTATTGTAATTTTGTTATTAATCAAATTACTGATAAAGTAAAGTCTTTATGCATACTAAAAACAGTAAATAAAGTAACAAAATTAGGAAGAGACGTGAGACTTAACCTCCGACCGGTTGAACTATAATAAGGAACAAATTTAAACCATCAAGATGCTAAGAAGTAAAGAGTAAATTATATCGTATGTGGCTCGTATGTGGCTTCTTCGTGCTTAATATCTTGATGTCTGATCATGTATTTTGTCGACTAGTAACTATTCTCGAGTCCTTCTTCATGTAAGTTCAAAACCCGCATTAAAAAGTATCTCTCATTGATATCTTTGTGTGAATGGCCAAATGAAAAATTAATCTTTACATTAGTTTTGAAAACCTTGTAATTATGCAAGAAAATAGATGATTTAATTGTAGGAAGAATCAGTGTAAAAACTGAAATATGCTTTGATTTGAATGCACGAAATTCGGGTATGACTACAAGTTCATAGTATGGTATAAAATACCATCATTGTAGTTATACCAACTTTTTCTAGATTTATAATATCTCCATATCTAATTGTATTTTATATTTAGGAGAAATCTGTCATCTTTTGGATGGTCTCATTCTTGTTACAATGTTATATAATATGCAATATGCCCGACAATTTAAAATTTGAAAAAATCTGTAAAATAAAATATATTCATACAAAATAATTTTTTTTTATTACTCATAAATGAATATCTTGATCGGTTAGACGAGATTGTCATTCGATACAATTTGTTACCGAAATTGATAACTCAAAATTATTAAACATAGCCTGAATTTTCATAGAGGAAGATCAAGACCTTTGCCAATATCCACACCAATTATCTGAAGTATTCCCTCGTTCAGAATCTGAAAATTAAACACCAAATAATTAGAAATCAGTAGAAAAAAGTAGAAGAATATTTCCCTAATATTATAATTCATATAAACGTTGAAAATTAATTAAGTTTTAATTACTAACAGAAATAAATAAAAAATGAAAAATTCAATCTTAAGAATCCTAAGATTTAAATTGGTTCGCTCTCAAAGACACAGCTGGCTGAAGCATTAAAAATATAAAATGAAGAAGGAAACGATAAATAGAAAAGGAAAACATACTCCAGCAGGAAGCTTTGCTGCTTGAATCTTGAAAGAGGCCCTTTTCTGGGAATTTCTGCACATTCTTTCGTAATTATGCAGAAAAAAACAGTTTTTATTTTTATAATCAACTGTTGAAGGTGGAGCTGTAATGGGAGAAAAAGAAAGTATTTGCGAGTTTGCCATGTATTTTTGGTATTGTGATCTTGCCAACGCTCAGTTCAGCGTTCTCCCACCTTATCCGCTTGGGTTCTTGACCCATAGAAGTTGTGTGCATCATATTTGTTTGGGTCCCACTTCGTTGAAATGAAATGTTTATATTTATGGCCGAATCCCTTCTTATTTACTGCAAATATTTATAAACTTGTAAGTATTATCTTGCAGAAATTCAGTCTAAATACTTGAAATAGTTCATTGAAGTTTTCTTGTCAAACATCGATAATCACGTTCCAAGATGGTTACTGGTTAAAATGTGCGATCGCACATCCTGCACAAAGAAATTATATAAAGATAGTGAATAATTCAATTCAAATTGCATGTCAATGTTACATTGCTATTGATCATTCCACACCTGCCCAGTTGATAAAGGTTATATTGGACATTAAAGAATTCTTAGAGACAAAATAAAGGCACAAACTCATCAACTGCCATATGCTCTCTTGTTCGTTCTCAAATTCTACCCAATTTTATGAACATAAACTCAACTGAAGATTGGAAGCAATATCTTGAGGGCAATGCATGATAAAAATAGGATATTTCATCTTCTACAACTGCTGGCGTCATGTTTACTGCAACTCGTAAGTGGAGAAACTGAACCCTGATCTTCCATCGTTAGTCGACTTCAATTCCAACTTCTGGAAAGGGCTGCAAGATTATTCCAGAAATTCTGTCACTTTTGTTGTTTCGAGGATATAGAGATATACAGCGCGTAAAGAATCAAGAATGGGCATAAGATTATGGGAAAATTGCCTTCATGTCCTCAGTCTATTGTCTGAGAATTTATTTAAAAATAATAATAATAATAAATAAACAAATAAAATAAAATAAAAATCCTCGAAAAAGGGGCACCAGTTGCTCTACCAACATTTAATTTTAGTTGTACGATCAAATCCCAGTGGTAGAAAGCAATTTTTCCTAAGATGATAATAATTGGAAAGCAATTTTTCCTAAGATGATGATAATAGGAAAATAAAAGTCATCGAGGATCCTAACAATAACAGAAACAGAAAAACATAAGCATACCTGCTATTAGGATCATAATAGAAGCCATTAATGGAGCCATCACTACAGGAGAAGCAAACATAGTAAAATCCGGCTATGGTCAATCCACAGTCTGTCCCAACATTCACAAAGTATTGTTCTTTCCATCTCTGTCAAGCCAAATTGGAAGAAACATTTACAAAAGAGATAGTATGAAACTCGTTTAAAAGATAATGGAAAGAATGAATCATAGAAACCAGGTCATTACCATAAATATGTAAGGATAATTACTCAAGTCCAAAGTTTTTCCTCCATCGACTTCCACTTTGCTCTGGAGAGGATTAGAGAAATTAAGAAAGATATAATTTTGGCATCCAAAAGGAGACCATTATCTACTCACCAGGAGGGGTGAAAAGGACTGAAATTTTGTCCAGTGCTTTATGTCATCTTCTGTCCTGCTCACAATTGAAAGCCAGCTATGGAAGAAGGAACTTACTTGTATATTTCAATGTTAATTAAATCAATTTGCATTCCTGTTTGCTAATTTATTAAAAAAAATTGTTCCCATATACAAGATAAGGGAAGGAAAAAAACATACGTTGCTCCCCACTTTCCAGTGAAGAAAGTATAATTCTTGGTGTCAACAATTTCCCCTTCCCAAAAGGTAACTACCTGAGATGCAAGTTTTGAATAAGAAAAAAGAGAATAAAGGGCGTCAAATTACTGCAGAGAAACAGCCTCTTTTTGCATGAATAATCCAAGCACACTATTGTTACAATTTATAAGAGAAATTGCAATTTTGCACAAAAGGGAGCACAGTGGTGGAGGCAATCTCAAAAGCCACTCCCATTTTTAGCACTCAAAATCTATAGAGGAAGTGAGGAACAACGTGTCAATTGTGCTGAATGATCTTTCCCGGTATGTATTGATGTAATTTATAGAGTATTACAAAGAGGAAATTAAGTCTTGCTGTGCAATAAAATAAATCCCTAATTCTATGGCAACTACCAAATCTATGCAATTTATATATGGAGAACTCTAATTAGTGCTGTAAATACTCTAACACAATGATGTAGGAAAATCATTATCTGCTAAATTTATATGGTGGTTATATATACAGTGAAAAGAAATACAAGTTCAGGTCAAATAAACAGCATATGCTAAATTATATATGTGCTGTGTCTTGCTCAATTTGCAAAACTTTTTATTTGGGAATACAAATGTCCTAAAATAGATCCTTGTATTTTGAAGTAAATTCAACAGACCATCTTATAACACATAGTAATGTTTTTGCTTTATCCTTTTAGTTGATTAGTGAGACAAAAGTTAACAAAAGTGAGATTGACTTCTTCTTCGTGATCATGATATCCTGTTTAATCACATGCATATGTGTAGTGACAAGGAAAAATGAAAAAATTTGCTTCTGAGTAAACAGGATTCCTGGAGTTGGTGAAGATGTGAATAGTGACGCTATGTTACTATAGACTCTAGGACTTGAATAGATGATTAAATGTCTATTTTCAAAACAAGCATATAAGGTAAAGAGACATAGTGTATCTCAGGTTCTAGATAAAACGATAAAACAGTAATACTAGGGCAATAAAAATCTAGCTCCATATTTGCTTGAACTTCAAGTACCACAGAGAGCACCTAAATCAGGTCAAAAGGATACTTAAAGTTAATTTCCTTTTTCCACCCAAAACATTGAAACCTTAATACTGCAAACACAAATCCTGGGCCAAAACAAATAAGAAAAGGAAGGATATTTCATAAACCAATGTTAAACTTTCTCCAACTCATTCTAGACAGACGAAAGATAGCCGAAAAAAGATATGTGACTGTAATGGAATCTTTATAACTAACCGTAATGGAATCTTTATAACTATCTCAACTGTAAAGATTCTTACTGGGGTGTCGGCCATAGGAACATTTAGAGCTTCCATTGTGCCACATAAATAACCATGATCGTGATCAATGCCTTGAATTTGCACATTTACTCTCCATGCTTCGTCCTTTTGTAGACTTGAAACATTCTGAGTCCCAGAGAAACCCTGCAACAAACTAATTGATAATAACATACATTCTCCAGGCTTCGTTTATTTTGCACACTTTCAAAACATTCTGATTCCCAGAGAAGGCTTTAATACTGCATTGAAAGACCTATGCATTACATTTCTTTAGTTTATGCAGTATGGGCATCTCAATCAAGTTCAAGAGTCCCAAATTAAAACTTCCTCATTGTGTTATGACAATTGTTTAAAAGTCTCAACTCACTGACTTAACAGTAGCTGAACTCTCAATTCAAAGGTGATATCATCACTTCCTAAGTCTCTTCGCCAAATTCCTAAGCAAATTCTCGAAAGCATTTCAAGAATGCTCTGTGTGTGTGTATTTTCTGTCCAATCAGTACCAATGGTCATAGTTAACAAGTTTGTCTTCATTATAATGGAAGCAAACTTTTCAAGGTTGAGCTGCTTAACTTATTTCCATTCTAATGGAAACAAACTTTTCAAGGTTGAGCTGCTTAACTTATTTCCATTCTAATGGAAACAAACTTTTCAAGGTTGAGCTGCTTAACTTATTTCCATTCTAATGGAAACAAACTTTTCAAGGTTGAGCTGCTTAACTTATTTCCATTCTAATGGAAACAAACTTTTCAAGGTTGAGCTGCTTAACTTATTTCCATTCCTATCCTCTGGCTCCAACAGCCATAATAATATTAGTCAAGGTAAGGAGAGGGGGAGGACAATCTTATTCCTCTTAATATTACTGCAAAGTTTAATTAAGAATAATATAATATAATGCGCAAATATTTAGCCCATTATTATCAATCCATTCCAAATTCATGAATTTGATAATTTCCATTTCCCAATTGAAAACTGTCATTTTCAAATAATCCATAACATGAAATTTGCTAATATGATCATACCTGGTGTCACAAAAAAGTATATTGAGTAGTTAATTATACCAAATGCTTTTCCACATATTAAAAGCCCATAAAAACACTACGCCCTGTTTGATAGGGTTGTTTTAACATGGAAAATGGAAAAAAATTTCCATTTCCACCAAAAAAGGGTTGTTTGAAAACGTTTTCCATCCCCCCCCCCCCCCCCCCAGCA
>NW_019230316.1:138087-158963 GCF_002742605.1 Olea europaea var. sylvestris
GTCAAACATGACCTTATCATAGTAATTAAATATCCTATTTCCTTTTAATTTTTAGTTTCTCCATATGTTGCTAGACTGCTGCCTGTAGAAAAATTGCAATCATGGCTGAAAAATTCATCCATGATCATCTAGAATTCATTGTTAATCTAAAAATGGTATTAACAGCTACCTTTTAAAGGGGATATTCGTGCAATTCCAGGAAAAAAAAATGTAACGATGTAATAATAAATGTTGATAATCTTTAGAATAAAATGATTCATGGGGCGCTTGACAATAATTTGATATCTTTCACTACAGCACATAAGTAAATCCCTTGCTAAAACGTTAATTAATTATATTAATGAATAATTATAATAAACTTTAGTTTTTGATATAACTACTAAAAACATATTTAAAATCAATTTCCATGTGTAAATACAATCTTACACTTTTATAAAATACAAATCAACCTCTAAATCAGTACAAAGTTTTGTTAATAAAAAGTAACTTTTAAGTAATTTTAGTTTAAACTTGGACAAAAATCACTATAAATCAGTATCACTATGATTAACATTTCGTCACAGGAGTTTAGAATAATTCCTGGCTAAATCAAATTACAATTAAGGACCGTTTTAGGTTGAGTTTAAAGAAAAATTACTTAAAAGTTACTTTTATTAACAAAACATACTTTTTGACCTTGGTGCAATGCCTTGTTTAGATAAGCTGGCGGGAGTGGGAAGTATGTAGAAGCAATCAACTAAGGAATAATAGTGACTTATAATACAGCTAGGGTTAGGGTTGCATGAGTGCCATTGATTATTCTTCGTAAATACCTCACTCTACATTCTTCATTCTTTGTTCTATGTTCAGAAGATACCTAAAAAATTAGAAATAAGTAAGGTCTAGCTAGGCCACATTTGGCAATGTTTTAGAAAAATCAAAAGTTAATTTTGATACTAAGAAAGTGTTTTTGAACATGTTTAAATAATTTTATACAAAATTAGACGAAATTTTAGAGGACGTTGCCTTGAGATAGTTTGCTCAAAGAATTTCACTACAAAATGTAGAAGTAAAAACAAAAACTCTACCAAACTGAGCATTAGAATACACCCAAAGGAACAAACAAAAGACGTGTATTTAATGGTTATGCAATAATATTCTTTTGAGAGAATAAAAAACAGTATATTTGTAATACTTAAATGCATTGATTCCTTGTAGTTGGTGGCAAATTTGGAAGGATTGAGAGAGAGAGAAAAGTGAATGAAGAAAACACAAGTGTATGGATTTACTCGAGAAGGGTTATAGTTTATTTTAATAGATCTTATGACGAGGTATGTAATAATACAAAGGAAAAGGGAATCCATGTTATCTTGTATCGAACTTATTCTGCATTTTCTTGAAACTGCATCTGCCTCCGTATGTCTTTTTGTTTATTTTTTTGTTTTTTGTTTTTTCCCAAAACTCGTGAGTTAGTTTAGAATGAATACAGATTAGTGTCAGCAATATTGAATGGGAAAACGTGCTTCACTACATTTATTCATGTAGTTTGTAGGATTTATTTGACTTAACTTTTGTTTCTACTTCTTGTAGATTCCTAACAATGTTACATCATCATATCAATTCTGTCCAAAAATTCTTCTAATTCGATAAATTACTTTCAGAAAATTATTCAAATATGTTCAAAAATAGTTTCTTTAGTTTAAAAAATAATTTCTTAATCTTAGAAATAGTTTTTAACTTTTCAAAAAAATCTTAGAAATAGTTTTTAACTTTTCAAAAACTTTGAAAAACAAGCATTTAGTCAGTCTTGAATCTCATATAGCCCACGTCATATACAATGTGTGTTTAACTGTAAATACATTGTTATACTCTTAATTAACTTTGGATTATTGATTTCTCAATGCCCGCATAATGCATAACAATCCCTAACTTAATGAAAGAAAGGAGAAAAGTCCTTCATCTAAGGTCCGAAGAAAACACATATCACATCGTCTCGGAGCTTAAATATTAGACGAGGAACGAATTTACTCGTTCACATCATTAAAAGGCTACCTCACATACAAGTGGGATTCATTTTCTTCTCCGAAGGCATGACACATGTCTTGAAGGACAAAGCTTGAACACTTTTGTTTCAAGCTTTAAAACTATCAACTGTTGTACTCTGGGCATGAAGGAGATATTATTCTTGCAATGAAGTCTCCAATACAAAATCCAATTTCACTGTCTTAAACTGGAATTTGAAAAATAGATACGATATATATTTAAGAAATTACACTAATAAATCGACACATGAATAGAGATTACAACAAGAGGAACAACAAAGACCTGATTCCCAGTTAATTTGAGGCCTGCTAGATGTACTAGAAGATATAAATTCAGGCAATTTTAATTCTAGTCTATCACTCCTGATTTTTACTAACGAGATCACGGAAAACAGAGATTAATCCCAATTTTATTTTTGAGGAAAACATGGAAAATTCGGGAAGAACTTGAAGGGAGAAAAGTTAATTATAATGATAATATTCATATCTTGGCATTTGATCAAACTAAAAGAAGATACTGAGGAGATAGACTTTCCAGCTGAAATGAACAAATTCAAAGTGATTTGTATGTACCATTTTTCAGGTTTCCCTTCACACCAAGCCGTAGCTCCAGATCCAATTCCTCCGTGGAGCTAGAACACAGTTTATGCATCTCTGACTGGGGATGACATCGATCAAGTACTGGACTCGGTTTTTGGAAGAAAATCAATGGATTTGCATCTATTCTCCTTCTCTTGCAGCTTGCAACTTCTTCATCGCTGGATGTATTTGTTAGAGTTGGATTCAAGCTCTCAGACGAATCCAAGGCCGGATAGTCTTCTTTAGCCCTATTACTGGATTCTGAAATCTTCGGTTTCTTCCCCGAAGAGGAAGGAATGGATAGTGACACCATGTTCTTGTGGTGGTGTTCTGGAATTATTGGCGAAATTGAACCATGGGAAGAAACCCTTTTTTGGGAACTCACTTTCTGGTTTTGGTCTGAAACCCTAACAGGATCAGGATCAGAATCAGAATTGGCTGAGTGGTAAAAGAAAGTATAAATTTGATCAGATCGAGATGGATATTCATGAAATTCAAAAGATTGGCAAGGAATTAGAACTAGTTCATAAGTTTGTGGAACTGGGGACTGCCTTAATCTTGCTCTATCTCTTCTGTGGACATTCATGTGGCCGCCTAGGGCTTGAGCGGACCTGAATTCTCTTCTACAAAAACTGCAATTATAAGATCTGGGAGGCCATATACACCCTCCAAGAAGTCCAGACGCATCTTCTGCAAAAGCTTGTTCTTCCCATGAATCGCCGTGTGAAGTCGCAGTGGCAGCCGGCGCAAGAACATGATGAGAACTCAACTCATATTTTCGCTTCGACTCAGCCGCAGCCCACGTCCAATAACCAACTTGCTCCATTCAAAATAATAATGATAATAATCTGTTTGAGTTTGCTGATCAGCTGCAAAAGGAGATGGAAATTATGAAAATGAGCAAATTTTGGCCAAGTTAATTAGGGGTGGAAGGTGGGTGTTGGGCACCCTAATTTTGGCTGTTTCATGCAAATAATGTTTGTTTATTTTGACCTTATTCTTCAACTATACGTATCATCACTAACATATATAATTTTGTAATTTCTTGTAAGGGTGAAGACAAGATTGTTTTGGAAATTCAAAAAAGTGGGTCATTAAAAACCTTGTTATGCGGTCTGGGGGTGATTGAAATTAGACACAAAACTGAGATTGTGTAATTTAACTGATAAAAATGTCTTGTAAGATAAATTCTGACATTTCTTCTCTTTTGTCTCAAGTTTTGTGGTATTTCCTCAAATCCTCTTATACACTAATTACACATTGCTCAGATTTTTCTTAATAAATATAAGTAAATTATTTTTCAGGTAATTATTAAGTTATTTGAAAGATCTATAACCACTGAATCCTTAACGAAAACAATAAGTTAGTTTTGTTATTAATTTAATCGACATTGTTGTAAAAGGTAAATTTATTAGGGTTTAGAAGTGAATCACAATTATATCCCTGCAGCCCTAGAAATAATTACCATTGTATCCATGATTCTGCCCTATAAATATTGGACTTTGGTTCTTAATAAAAATACACACAAGTCTATTGACTTCTTTCTATTCTCTTCTTTTTTCTTCACTTTTATAACACGTTATCAGCACGATAACTTAATTTTTCAAAGTTTAGTGAATGTAATAATTTTTATAGACATGAATATGTATCACGTGTACCAAAATTAATTTGGTAGCATGTGAAATATTTCAATATAAATATGACTCATAATGAGGTTGCTTATTCTTCTCTACTCTTCATCGGCATGCATATTAATTTTAATTCACGTTTGTATGTGTAATATGAACACATATTAATTCATGTTTTTTTATTCATACACGGTCATTTTTTCTACGTATTATTAAATATTAATTCTGTTTTTTGAATCTGTTACATATTAGTTCTATCTTTAATTTCTATATATGTGAAATTCATATGCATGTTTAGTATCTTTTGCATGTTGGTAAAAGATTTAGCCAATTTTGTTAATTCTATGTATGGAGATTCTTTTTCCTAATGCATGTTTGATAATTAATTTTTCTATATAAATTCATATCATGGTAATTAAATATTTTTAGACATTCTTGTATGAATTTCAAATTAAGAATTTATCATGCTATTGTTCTAAAAGTAGCACAACATTATAATTAATATTCCAGAAAAATATTAATTGTATATCTATCTATTAAAATAGTTCGTTGTTGTTCTTGAAATAGCACAATATTACTAATATTTTAGAAGAGTATTACTTGCTTATAAAGAGCATTATATTACAAGTTTAATATCTTAAAAGAATATTGACTCAATGCTCCTGAAGAAGTATAATTTAAATTATATTTATTTTAAACGTATATAATGTTGATGTTCTCGAAAAAACGCAACATACATTATATAAATATTCAAGAAGAATATTTCATTGTTACTCATGTAGTGCATAAATTTTATTATTTAGCTCGAAAGGTAGAATGAATCGATAATGTCAATATTTCAGAAGAATATTGTATTTATACTTTTGAAAATTATATATCTCGTTGTGTTCCTAAAGAAAACACATTTTATATATAAAAAAATTATTTTAAAAAAAAGTTGCGTTTGTGTTCCTGAAGAAGCACAATGTTATTAATATTTTAAAAAAGAATATTAATTGTTCCAAAAGAATATTGATCGATTATATGTAAAATCACGAATTAAATTACTCTATTTATTTACGTGTCCATTTTTTCTGCATAAGTATTTAGATATTGATATTTTGGTCAGATTTATTGAGCTTGAAAAGCATAATGATATAAGATCTAATATAAAATTATGTTTTTACTCCTGAAGAGTAAATCATTACATAATTATTACTGTAAACAATAATATGTTATTACTTCTGAAGAGCATGACATTAAAATTTTTCATATTTCAGAAGAATATTGATTTATTGTTCTTGAAGAAATAATAGTAAAATATAATATGATCTCAAAATAGCACATTATAATTTTCATTAATATTCTAGTTATATCTTACTTGCTCTCGAAATGTATAATTACATATAATCTAATGTAAATTATATTTTTACACTTGAAGAGTAAATTATTGTATAATTTATTATAATAATATTCAATTGCTCCCGAAAAGCTTGAATTACAATTTTCAATATTCCAAAAAAATATTGACATATTGCTTTTGAATGAGCAATAATAATAATAATAATAATAATAATAATAATAATAATAATAATATAATGTGCTTTTAAAGTTGCACATGTTTCGAAATATATATATTTTGAATCCATGTTTATCCCTGAAGGAAAACATATAACTAATGTCATTAAAACATTTGTTAGTTTGACTACTTGAATGATATATGATTATATAATATTCAATCATATTTTTTGAGATTAAATAATTGAATTATATATTATATTGAACCAAAAGTTCAATTTGATTTTATTATTTGGCATAACCAGTTAGATCATAACTGGATTAATAATAATGTAAAATTAAAATTTTTTTACTGGATATTAAATGAAGAATCGGAAGATTTTTCAATCCAATGAATTCCTATATATTATTTGTTCTCTTTATCGACAATTGACTATAAAACATTGCTAGCTAAAATAGGGATTGAATTCCCTTTATTATTGAAAATTAATTATGGTGATGTATGGGGCTCCGTCACCTACCATGAGAAAAATGAAGTCATAATGTGTAATGCAAGACTCTCAACATACTGAATTTCGCAAAGATCGTCATGGATGAAATCACGAGTCTATATCATATTATCTTGAAAATATATAAAATTTGAAATATGTGATAATCAACTTATTTGGCATGATTATGTTATCTTTGAAAGATTTAATATGCCTGAAGCATAACTCAAATGATACATATCCGAGAATCATGTTCTCATATCATTATATTGATTAAACCAATCTAGACGCATATGATATAGTCGCCTTAGCGAATATTAGTTGAATGAATGCTATAAAAATAACCATGTCCGTCCATTTGTTTTCATAAAAAAAAAACAAATATCTGATTTGTAATTATGGTTAATAATTAAAATTTAATTAGAACTCCTGAAGAGTTCAACAAAGCTGTTGATTATTTGAAAAGTGAATTTGAGATGAAAGATTTGGGAAAAATCAAATGTTGTTTTGGATTGCAAATTGAATATTTTTCAAAATGATTATTTGTTCATCAATCTATGTATGCCAAAAAAAAAAAGTTTTAAAACACTTTTATATGGATAATGCACATCCACTGGCATTACGATAGTTGTTTGATCATTTGATGTGAAAAATGATCAATTTCGTCCACTTGAAGATGAAGAAAATGTTCTAGGCCCTGAAGTACTATACCTTAACGCAATTTGAATATTAACTTATCTTGTAAATTGCACTTGATTTGACATAACTTTTTCTTCAGGATCCACTTTAGTGGGATATATAGATGCATATTATCTCTTTGAACCACATAAAGCTAAATCACACATAGAATATATGTTTACACGTCGAGGAATAACTATATCATAGAGATCCGTGAAGCAATCCTTGACAACAACATCTTCAAATCATTCTGAAATTATTGCAATCCATAAAGCAAGCCAATAATGTGTATGGTTGAGGACATGACCTATCATATCCAAGCATCATGCAGGTTAATTCCAACAAAGGATAGCTAACAATTTTGTATGAAAACAATGCAACTTGTATTGCACAACTCAAAGGAGACTATATCAAATGTGACAAGACGAAACATATTTCTCCAAAATTCTATCATACACATGAGTTTCAGAAGAATAACGACAGTGATATCCAACAAATTCTCTCAAGTGGCAATGTGGCCGATTTATTCATAAAAGTACTGCCAACATCTACATTCAAGAAATTAGTTCAGGAGATTGGAATGCGTCGACTCAAAAATCTACAGTGATCAATATCAGGGGGAGTAGCTGTACTCTTTCTCCTTCGCTTAGGTTTTATCCCACTAAATTTTCCTAACAAGGTTTTAATGAGACAGCATTTATTTTTAAACTCCAAAATAACTGTATTCTTTTTCCTTCGTTTGATTTTTTTTTGTCCCATTAAGTTTTTATCAAACAAGATTTTAATGAAACAAATATTTTATAATGTGTCATTTAAGGGGGAGTGTTGTGAAAGGTAAATTTATTAAGATTTAGAGGTGAATGACAATTATATCCCTGTATCCCTAGAAATAATTATCGTTGTATCCCTGATTCTGCCCTATAAATATTGAGTTTTGGTTCTTAATAAAATACACACAAATCTATTGATTTCTCTTGCTCTCTTCTCTTTTCTTCACTTTTATAATAGACATGGAATTTATCTTTTTAGCATATATTAGTCTCATCCTCTCTCTTCCACATAAATTAGCTACTATGCATTTGGTTAATTTATACCTAGATAGAATGTTAATCACTTCCATAATTAATTCTCCAATTCTGGAAAAGAAATATGACAAAAACCTTCAACTAAGCTGATAGCTGTAATTGGAAAAGTAATTGAGAAATGAATAACTGAGAATTTTATGTACCTTTAAATTATAATTAGTAATTAAATATTAACGTGTGATGGGAAATTGGGAATTGAATATATGATTTCCCAGGCCTTCACAAACGAGGGCCTTCAGTGAAAAAAAAAAAAAATTTATTATTATTATTGAAGAGCAAAAGAAGCGACATAAAATTTTGTGAAAATATGGTTGTGAAAACCTAATCAATGATGATCGTAAATGAAAAGTATTTGTCTTAAATTGGCAAACCAACGAAAAAATATTTTCAAAACTTGAATCAAAGTCTCTTATTGTTGCTGATTTTAATTTTAATTGTAAAAATAGTTATAGCAAGGGATAGAATGAATGCTCCATTGGAAATTTTATTCTTTACTAATGGTAAAATAATTTTTAGTCTAAACGAGGGACAATTATTCAAGTTCTATTAATGACATTCCTGGATTATCTCGTCAAATAATTTAGTGGTTGACATCTAAATTTAAGAAAAATGTTATTAACGAAAAGACATCAATAAATTCGAATATTCGTAAAATTTTCAAGATCTAGTAGATACCATACTAGCTGTACTAACAGAAGTGGTAATTTTTTTTAAGTTTTTAAGGAAACTGCATCTTATGTTATTTTTTGGATTGGTATTTTAAAAAATGTCACTTTTTAGTAATCTTTGATTCTCTGCAAGAATGTGACTTTTGGACTTTTTAATTTTTATCACTCTAGAAAATTTAAATACCTTGCAGATCATTAATTGAAATTGATTTGATTAGATGAAAAAGTAGTACGTAAATTAATAAAATATCACATCAAACCACCCTCACCACTTTTTAAACCCATTTTTCAATTTTGTACATATCCCCATTTTGCAAACCCACTATCTAAACTTATTTCATATTGTAAACACACTTTCTAAACTCATTTCATCAAGAATGTTGAAAAGGAATTTGAAGAATTTCCACCCCACAATAACCACTTCCTCATGTCATGATCGAGAACCCACACCCAGTCGAAGTACATTTCAAGTTCAATATCCTACGGTTTGTATTTGGCTCCAACTTCAAATCAAGGTAAATATCATTTTCATTTTGTTAGATTTAAATGTTTTGAATGATTTGTACTTTATTTGTACTGTGGTTGGTTGCAATTTGAAGTTGAAGGAAAAAAATTCTTCGATTTAATAAGTGACCACATTCAAGTTCCTAAAAAAATTGAGATTTTAAAGCATTTTTCATGTAATGTTGGGTAAAAAAATTTTGTTTTAAGAAAAATCTAGATTCGTTCCTTCATTTTTTCCCCTTTTTATTTGGTGTTCCTATTTTTTGAACTAGATTTATTCATTTAATTTGTAACTAGAATCATTTAGTTTTTAATGGCACATGTGCTTTGCTAATGAAAAAGCAAAAATAGGTGAAAAATATTGTGCATTCTTGTTTAATGAATTACATTTAGACTGCACTTGGAAGCAATAATGTAAGAAATTTTAGTAAATTCTTATTTAGTGTTAGTTGTATGGTTTTGTGAATTACATTTAGACTGCACTTGGAAGCAATAATGTAAGAAATTTTAGTACATTCTTATTTAGTGTTAGTTGTATGGTTTTGACAATTTTACTTGGTTTTGAAGTTTTACGGAGAATTTCTTCCCAAACATGTTATTATTTTGGGGGCGGCTATAGCTAAGTTAAATTTTTTATTGTGTTATGAATATGATTTTGAGTTTGCATGAAGTTGGTCTCATTTTTTAATTTATTTGTAAGCTTGTTCATTTATTTATACATTTTGATATTTTTTATCGGGTCATTGATTCAATTTTGGATGAAGTAGGAAATATGTTTGCTCCGTGATTATGTTTTCTGAAATACTTGATTATTCGGTTTGTAAGTATAATAATTTAAATGCATATATTGGGGGTATTTTTTTATCTTTTACTGACATTGAGTTGTTGGATCGATTTATGGTCGTTCATGTGTCGTTCAGATGAAATTTTTTAGTTTAATTTAAATGTGGGCTGAATTTGTGAGTTGATATGTTTTTAAATTTGATGTAATGTGGTTCAATTTGAGGATTCAAATATCTTATTCATGTTTGCATATGGAGAATTCACGTGTAGTTTTTTATGGAATCTATCTATTGAGATAAACTGTCATTTCTTGATAGATAAGATCTGAAATTTTTGACAGTTGATTATTGTTTCTCGATAGTCGTATACAATGTCAAACTTTTTAAATTAGATGTAATGTGGTTCAATTTGAGGAGTCAAATATCTTATTCGTGTTTGCATATGGAGAATTCACGTGTAGTTCTTATGGAATCTATCTGTTGAGATAAACTGTCATTTCTTGACAGATATGATCTGAAATTTTCGATAGTTGGTTATTGTTTCTCGACGGTCATATACAATGTCAAACTTGTTTCATCTGCTCTGCTCTTCTACGAGTGTTACAAAGTAAATGTATTACATATCATCATTTGACATTTGGTATCTGTTCATATTACTTATTTTTGAATAGATTGACAAATTATGATGCCAATGGAGGAGTGCCTAAAGGGCACGTCAGCGTCGTCTTCTGGCAAAGAAGTTGTCCAGGAGGTGCCCTCAAATGCTATCGATTCAATTGAAAATGAAGAAGTGATGGTGACAAAGAAGTGGCACTAAAAACAAATTCGAACATCGTCTGATTCGATCCGATCTCCATATACTATGAGTGGTAAAAAGAGAGGAAAACATGAAATAACTAAAAATTATTGAATGGAAAATATTGTCGTCCCTTTTTGAATGATTGAGAAAAGTAGAATTTTGCAGGTTATGAAACTCAAGTATCTAATCTTTATACTTTGATAATGGAAAATATTGTATAACATATTTTTGTATGTTAATAGTTTATTCTATAGTTTGTGAAAATATAGTTGGTTAACTAGTTGTGTAGCTTGATTGTATAATTGTTACTAGTTGTGTATTATAAGCATGTTTACCATATTTACACATTATTGTATACTCGTCGCATTATCTAGTTTGGTACCAACCGTTGTGTCTGATTATTTTGTCTTGCGTAAAACTTACCTGTGTACAATTGTCAAGAATTTGAGCGCGTATCTTTTTGTGCCGACAATTTAACAACTGTTAGTAAATTAAATGTTAAGTTTTGCACAGATATAGTTGTGTTTGTAATCGATCTAAAACTACAACTGTAATAACGGTAAAATAATAATACAACATAAACAATGAAAGTCGTCATTATCATGTACAAAATAGATATTAAAGCTTGATTCTATCATTGAACTTCATCTTCGCATATTTCAACCGCACATATATTCATGTTCGAAATTTTGAACTTCAATTCGATTTTCAGTTGATAGATTGTGAATACGAAGTTTTTTCATCAATCGTAACACAAGTCTTTGCTATAGCGATATTACTTGGAACTAAAAGTGAAGTGGTTTTGTTCTCTCGCCACTTTCACTCGTCATCTACATGTACGAAATATTTACCATCCAACACAATGAATCTCAGATTATTAATGATGCTTAAAAAATTGAGATAGCAATTATAAACATTCGACACAATCATAATATTGGAGTTTATTAGCATGCAATTGACACCTACGAATAAAGTATACTAAATAATAGTAAACATATGAATATGGTAGTTGAAATGTTGAGCCCGACATTTACTATCTTCAAGCTCAAAATTTCATCCGTCAAATTCTCCATATTTTTTTCGACATTTCAACTTTTGATTTTTACAGTCTGTTATATCATTTGAGGGTTGTAAATAGAATACATTGTTCATACCATTAATCATGTTCATTAATGCTCAACTGTCAAATAACAAAAACTTCACAATCATTGAACCGATGCGTTATTAAATAGAGAATGTTCTACCATATTTTATGGTGAACATTGCATTCATTGAAAATATATATGCAAATGCAAACCTAAAGAATAAATAATAATTTATAAGATGACACATTTGGCTATATAATGCTTCACTTACATTCATCATCTACTTGGAACTATGATTAAAGTGATCTTATTTCCTCATCACTTTTATTCATCATCTACGTTGACAAATTCTCCCCTTGCGAGAGGATGAATCTCAGATTACTACTCATGTCTGAAATTTTGAAATACCAATTATAACCATTCAACATAATACTATATCATACTTTAATAACACTCAAGTGACAACTATGAATAGATAATACAAAATAATAACAAATCTATAAAACAGACAATTTAATTGTCATTCCCGACTTTTACTATCTGTCGTGTTCATCATTTAACTGTCAGTCTTCACAGTCCAATTCGACAATTGAACTATCGATATTTACGATTGTCATCTGACGAGAATTAATTAATGAGTGTGATTGAACTACGAGAATTAATTAATGAGTGTGATTGAACTACAATTATCATAGTATTAAGTGTGTTCATTAATGCTTAACTATCAAATGACAAGAACTTAACAAACAACTTACACAATACTTAATTAAATAGGATGTCTCCAACAAGTTTTTATGGAGGATATTTTCATTCCAAGAAATTTGCAAAAGCAATCAAAATGATTGAATAAAAAATTACAAATAAATATGAAGTGCTATATTTAACAACTTCATACTTGTAAGTTGTAAGATAAAAAATATTAAACAATGTATAAATGCTAACATCGAAACTTGAAGATAAATCAATGGAGAAGACGAAAAAAACGTGTGTTTTTTTAGACAAATTATCACTCATCTACATAGCAAAAAATTATGAAATAATTTTCTTTTGTTAACTCTTCTATTACACAATGTATATTAGAAGTACACACGAGATTTATTTACACATGTCAATTATCAAATCATGACATGAATTAGCATTAAATGCGTGCATTAATTAGCATTAAATGCAACCCGAAAAGATTATAAGGGTATTGTGGACAACTTGTACCCAAAATAAGACATTTTTTAGCACCTTTTCAAAAAATGACAATTTTTTTGACAATTGATAATGTAGCGACATCTATGCAAATTCCCCTAGTTTTTTCTATATATATTGTAATAAAGAAATATTTAATTTTACTCTTAAAATTTAAAACACGGTCAAATTTAGCACATTTCACGAAGGAATCAAGATTGATGAAGCAAAATCATTGTGCTTTTAGGGAGGAAAAATAAAAAAGGAATTCCACTGAGAATTCAGTCAGAAGATGTGATTAAATGATCTTATTAAATTTAGGTATATGGACAGACTAATCTCTGGCTTAAAAAGTTAAAAATCCAAGTTGTATTATGCCTTCATTCGAAGGCATATGCCCTCGATAACAGTGAAATCAAGACCACTTTTTTATTTGATTTTTTGGACCTTTGTTTAAAGAAATATGTTGATAATTAACTAATTACTTATATTTGTTTGATACATATTCTGATCGGGGCGGACCCAGCCTTTTCGAGTTGTAGGGTCAAAAATTAATGTGTAATTTTTTAAAATAATATAATATTAATGAAAATAAGTTAATACGTGTTTTGACACATTGAAAACATCTTATAATTATATCATTATCAATATTATAAAATGAATTTTGCTACATGTATATTTTTGTTTATCATGTCATTTATGGATGTTGAGTTAACAGCGAGTAACTCAAATTGTACAATGAATTGAAATAAAATTCACATTTAATTTAGGAAGTAAATGAAATTTAAGTTTAATGGAAAAATTAACTCAAATTACATTTAATCGGAAATGATTTTAGAATTTTTGACCTTTTTTTCATATTAAATTTTCTAATAAAGTGATGTAAATTATATTGTACAAAAATAATAAACGTTAATGAACTATTTGAATTTTTTTAGAAGAAAAAATGTGTTGAACGCCTTTTTCAATACGTACGTTTGACGCATGTTTAATTATTTTCAAAATCTGTTTGGACCATTTGATATGATTACGATATAGTTCTTGAAATGAGCTTCTAGATGACGTAGGCGATTTGTAGATTCGGATAATATACAATCATTGACAATTTTAAGTTAGCATATTATCGAAATTTTCGAAATACTAATTTGGAACCGCTTACTTTGATTCATCATATATTTTGCTATGGTTGGTCATTTAGCATGCCATTAAGAAGCAAAAAAAAAAACTAGGTCATGAGCGCTTCGAAATGATATTAAGAATCCAATGTTTTGACTTCATTTGACTTGTATTAAAGTAGGTCGTAAAACGGTTAAAACAACTATTTTCTATAAAAAAAAAACCAAAATTTTGTGGGGGTCATTTGAACCCACATGACCCCATGTGGGTTCGTCACTGATTCTGATTAGTACTTTCAACACAAGCATAAGAGATGGATTTTATTGCAATCGTCAAAGTTAAAAATTGTATAGTTAAGAAATTTGGAGTCACGATGCCAAACTTTTCACTTTTATGCAGATTTAATCCAAAACTTTCATTTGTATCACCCACGATATCAAACATTTCAAAATGTCGTGATTGAAGTCCAAATGGACGAAAACTATTAGTTTGACCATTAGTTGATCAAAGAATTAACATTGACCATAATTTTGATTAATTCTAAAAAGTTAAATTGGTAACTTTACATTTTCCTACTATATAAAAAGGAGAATGTGAACAGTGAAGTTATTGTAGAAAGCAATAGTGACTTAATCCATTTTGTCTCACTGTAGCTTTTTTTTTTTTTTTGGAAGTGGGGAAGCAAAACGACGTCATTTGCCTTGATATATATTTTATTATACTGTAAGAAAATACTGCAACATGCAATTTACATACCTTCCACCACTCCGTGCTTAACCACTCTTATATAAATATATATAGTATGGATATAAGAAAAAAATCACTTTTAAATAAAAATCAATTAAAAAATAAAGATAATATAAGACAAAAAATATTTTACAAAAAGTTATTTGTAAGTAAAAAATTTGAAATGAAAAGAATTAAAAATAATTTTAAATTGAAAAAAAAATTATTTATAACGTAAAACTACACAGCAAAAAAATAAAAATTGTCTCCGTGCATGGAGACAAATATAATTATTTTTTATTTTTTTACATTATAAAATAATTTTTTTTTTCAATTTATAATTCCTTTTAACTCTTTTTTCTTCATAATAAATCTTAGATTTTCAATTTTAACTAAATAATATTTATATATTCTTTATTTAATCTTTGTAACTTTCTTTTATTTTTTTATTATATTTTTTTGAATAAATATTTTTTTGATTTAAAATTCTTCTTAATTCTTTTCGTTTAAAAGACAATTTTTTTTTGCATTTAACCATAATTTCACTCTTACTCTGCGTTGCTACGATACTGATTTCTCTCGGCCTTTAACCTTAATTTCAATCTCCCTCTCTTGATTGTTCCAAAAATGCCCAACAACTTCACACACAATTGAGACGATTACCTGTATACCCAATCTTTAAACCTTAAATTTCTTCTGTTGTATATTTTACTGCTAAATCTTTGTTTTTGTTTTTTTGTGAGATTTAACAAATCGCTCCCAAAAGACCATGAAATCTCAGAATAAATTGGAGTTTAGGTATTTTTTTTTTGTATTTTTTGTTGTGAATCTTCCAGCTTTTTCTTGTTTTTGAGAATTTAACAAATTGTTACCAAAATACTACAAAATTTCGCCAGATGTTGGGCTCTGGAGACCTCAAGTTTGTTCGTTTATAATTTTTTTTGTTCTTTTTGTTTCATTGTGTTCGTGTCCACTCTGAAGTTTTCATTCTTTCCTTCTGACTTTGTTTGGACTTTGTGAAAGTTGTAGACAGAAAAAAGTGGATTAACATACAAATTGAAGATTATTGACTTCAAGTATGTTGATTTCATTTTTACTTTGTGTGAGGGTGATTTTTCTTTTACAAATAATTCGTTTTTACTGTACATTATTCATAATTTTAGCTTCTGATTTTTATTTATTTATTTATTTATGCTTGAACGATTGTACTTTAGGTGATTATGTGTATAATGTTTTATTGTAGTTAAGAAAATATTTGGTGTTGGCGGATTTGTAGTTCAACTAATAGTTAAGGTGTAGGTGATTGAAAGGATTATTCATATTATAAGCATGTTTGAAAAGTCTGAGACCAATTTCATTGCAACGAATTTATGTACTATTGTAAAAATTTTGTAGCTCAAAGAGAGGTTTCTTATTTCGAATGTTAGGTGGTATATGATATAGCTTACTGAATATAAAATATTTTAACAAATTCTCGTTCTTCAGTTATATATTCATGTAAAGAGAAGGATTATAAATGAAACAGTTATGGAAAATGGTCATTGTTCAATAAGAATGGAAAGTGTTTGTATTGGGAATAGAAGAAAGCTTGGAAAACACATTCAGTTGATGAAATTTTATTGTGAGTGACACCTAAAAAGAAACCCCATTGGGGACTGAGGCCCTAACCCTTTATTGCAAAATTCGTTCTAAGAAACAAAGATTAGAACCGTCCGGTGAAGTCTCAATATATTTGCTGTCTCTTTACTTCTTAACACGTAAGCTCCTCATTTTTTTTATATTTAATACACTGACTGTGGTGCTAGTGCATGATTTTTGTTGTCTTTTAGGGTGTGATAATAGGTGAATTATATGAAAATATTACAACTACAGTGCTAGTGGAATGGCCTTCCTCTTTGCCTTTCTTCATCCTTTGCCTTTTAATAGGTGGGTCATTTTTGTCTTTTGGAATATTTCGTTTTAATTATAGATTATTTTTAATTTGAGGTTCTAATCTTCTTAGACTTTTAAGAATTAAAGAAATTAAATGATTTAATAAATTAAAGAGCAAAAAAAAAAATTGCAAGCGAAAAAAAAAACGAAAAACGTTATTATAAAATTTTTTTAGTTAAATTGAGATAATTATAATTAAAAATAAATATTATTTAATTAAAATTGAACAAATTACGGTGTATCATAAAACGAAAAGGATTTTAAATCGAATAAAAAATTATTCGCTTATAATATGAAGAAAAAAGAAATTTCAAAACAATTTTCAAAAAATATATAAGAAAACAAAGTTACAAAAATTAAATAAAGAATATATAAATATTATTTAATTAAAATTGAAAATTTAAGTTTAATCATAAAGAAAAAAGAATTAAAAACAATTTTAAATCAAAAAAAATATTTATAATATGAAAAAAATTTTAAAAAATAAACAAGGAAAAAAAATTCTCCTCCATCCACAAAGAGAAATAAAGAGAATCTCTCCTTTCGAGAATTTGAATTCTCTCATTTGAAATAAGAGTGAATTCTGTTTAATTTTTTTTTATGATAAAATTTAATTTTTTTAAATTTTAATTAATTAATATTTATATATTCTTTATTCGAATCTCGTAACTTTTTTTAAAATTTTTTTTATTTTTATTATATTTTTTAAAAAAATTACTTCATATTATAAATAATTTATTTTTTCATTTAAAATTCTTTTCATTTTATCATTTTTTAGATTTTAATTAAATAAAATTTATTTTTAATTATTTCAATTTAATTTAAAAACTTTATAATAACTTTTTTTTTTTATTTTTTCCTGGAATTTTTTACTCTTCTTTAATTTGTTAAATCATTTAGTTTTTTTATAATATCAAGAAAAAGGAATTTTTATCATAGAATGAAAAGAATTTTAAATCGAACAAAAAATTATTTATAATATGAAGAATTTTTTTTTTAAAAAATCTTCAAAAAATATATAATAAAAACAAAACAAAAGAATGTTGTGAAAATTAAATAAAGAACATATAAATATTATTTAATTAAAATTGAAAAAAAATTAAGTTTTTTCATAAAGAAAAAAAATTAAAAAGGATTTTAAATCAAGAAAATATTTATAATATGAACAAAAGAAATAAAAAAAAAATAAATGAGGAAAAATAAAAAACGAAAAAGAAATCTCTATGCATCTTCCGATACTCCAATGAACAAACGATTGGACTTCACCAAATACTTCAAATCTTCTACTAGTTTTGAAAAATCTACAATTTTGACACTAATATCTTTAATTTGTTAAATCGTTTAGTTTTTTTTATAATATGAAGAAAAAAGAATTTGAATCATAGAACGAAAAGAATTTTAAATAAAAAAATATTTATAATATGAAGAATTTTTTTTTTAAAACAATCTTCAAAAAATATATAATAAAAACAAAACAAATTAAACAAAAGAATGTTGCGAAAATTAAATAAAAAATATATAAATATTATTTAATTAAAATTGAAAAAATTAAGTTTTTTCATAAAGAAAAAAGAATTAAAAAAGGATTTTAAATCGAAAAAAATTTATAATATGAACAAAACAAATAAATAAAAAATAAATAAATGAGGAAAAAATAAAAAAACGAAAAAGAAATCTCTATGCATTTTGCAATAAATGTAATGAACCAAACGATTAGATTTCACCAAATACTTTGAATCTTCAACCAGTTTTGAAAAATTTACGATTTTGACGATAATAAAATTACAATAAATACAAAATTCGTTCAACACACGTGTCAAAAACTAGTTTCAACAAAAAACACAATTATAATCTATGAATAATTAAACCAAAAAAACATAACACCATTCATGTTCTTCTCCACTAGCCCATCACGGTCTACCCACACCAAAATCAAAACCCACAAAAATCGGTGGCACCCACCAAGCATCACCGCCACCAAAATTGCCCACTATTCCGAGCTCCTCGAAAACCACCAAAATCAACAACATATCTGAAAATAAATTTAAGATAAGAGGAAGTAGAAGATTTGCACCATCATCACCATTATCCAACCACCATCATCGCACTAACCAAGAAATCACCTCTTGGGGCAACCAACCAACCCCATTCCCTCATGATTGCTTCAACGCAAATAGCCATGATTTCAAGATCCATGGGTGCGATGGCGTCAATCATGGTTCAAGATCCATGAGCCAGGGTTTCAACATCACTGCTTCTTGTTGGAGGTTGACCTTTATTTTGCGGTGACGTTGGGTGGGTGCTATGGCGTCGGCCGCCAGTAGTGGTGGTGGTTTTAGGATAAAGGAGTTCTGGAAGAAGATGGGGGTGGGAGGGTTTGTTTTGATTTTTTGTTTTTTATTTAATTATTCATAGATCATAATTGTGTTTTTTGTTGAAAATGTGAAAGTTACCATTTTATCCATTTAGAATTAATCAAAATTATGATCAATATTAATTCTTTGGTCAACTAACAGTTAAATTAATGATTTTCATCCATTTGAACTTCAACTATGATATTTTGAAAGGTTTGTTACCGTGAGTGATTCAAATGAAAAGTTTGGTACCTTAAAATTTTCAGAGGCTTTCTAGTCCAACAGATAAGACAAAGTAGAGGGGCACAATTTCCATGAACATATAGGATAAAAATTTAGTACGAGTGTGACACAAGTCAATTGAGATATGCATTGAATTCAACACACAGAGGCATGTTTGACACCTGGTTCATTATAATAGGTCAAATTGTTTCGGTATTATTTATTAAGTGTCAAATTCATGTTACGCGTTAAATATAAAATGTGCGTCCAACTCGGTTAAATAATTTTTAAGCTATTCTCATTGGGACACAAAGGAATTGATTATTGAAGTTTATTTTTACAAAACTCAAATAACTTACATTGATGGTTCAATAAGACATTTGTTAACACTTGTAGCTTAAATTGACGACAACGTCAGCCTAAGATTAGCCTAAATGATCGAATCTACATTATGCCCCCGTTTGGCCCTTCATTAAATTAAATTTTATTTTTCTGTCTCTTATTTTCAATCACACGACCTTTCATAAAATAATATTATACATAAATCGAAAATTTTTCCTTATTTCTCAATCATTTAGAGCGCGTTTGGTTTGCCGTTTTTCAACCGTTTTCTGCTTTTAGTTTTCGAAAATACCCAAAACGTGTTTGGTCTGTCGTTTCCGAAAACAGGGAAAAGTTTATAATTAAAACTCAAAAATATATATATATATATATATATATATATATTGATAATTTTATAGAAGAATATGAAGAATTTTATGAAAACTTTAAAGAAGATGAAGAATCATGCTTAGAATTTGTAGAAATGGAAAAAATTTATAATCTTTTAGTAACAGAACAAGATATAGAAAATATGATAAGTAAATTAGAAAAATTAGAAATTTTAGGAGAAAATATATTAAAATATTGGGAAAAAGATAAAATTTTATGTGAATTAAAAATAAAAAATCCAGAATATATAATAAAAACAAAAAATATTGAAGCAACAAATCAAGATCAGGAAGATTTTAGGATGCATATAAAAGATTTATTAAAATTAAGAGTAATTAGAAAATCAGAAAGTCCACATAGATCAGCAGCTTTTATAGTTAGAAAACACTCAGAAATTATTAGAGGAAAAAGTAGAATGGTAATTAATTATAAAAGATTAAATGATAATACAATAGATGATGCTTATAATATCCCAGATAAAACAGTTCTAATAAATAAGATTCAAGATTGTAATATTTTTAGTAAGTTTGATTTAAAATCTGGTTTTTGGCAAGTAAAAATGCACCCAGATTCAATAGAATGGACAGCCTTTACTAGTCCAGAAGGACATTTTGAATGGTTAGTTATGCCATTTGGATTAAAAAATGCCCCTAGTATTTTCCAAAAAAAAAATGGATAGTATTTTTAGTAAACATAATAAATTCATTATAGTTTATATAGATGATATTTTAGTATTTAGTAAAAATAGGCGAGAACATAGAGGTCATTTACAAATTCTTTTTTCAGAATTTATTAGACATGGCTTAATTATAAATAAAAAGAAAA
>NW_019230316.1:159365-159699 GCF_002742605.1 Olea europaea var. sylvestris
CATATTAAAGGTAGTGATAATCAGATTGCAGATATTTTAAGTAGAATAATTAAAAATAAAGAATATGACTGATCATTTATTGCAGATGCAAAGACCAAGAGGTCCCAGACCAGGATTGCCAATTGTTGGCAGTTCCAGTTCTCAGACAAATATACTACAGACTCATGATAAGTTAAGATTTGGTAATATAGAGTTACTTTGTTTTCCAAACAGTAATATTAGTTTTGAGACACTCTCTCATATTTCAGTTGCTAAATCAGAAAAATGCATTTTAGATAATTTATGGATATCTTACAATAAGAATCCAAAAGATCAAAAATATTTTTTAGCATGT
>NW_019230316.1:161090-184976 GCF_002742605.1 Olea europaea var. sylvestris
AATTTTTATGATTCTTGTAAAGATTTTTATGTTTCATGCTGGGTATATGATAAGAGCATGTTTTAACTCCAAGTTAAAAGTTTAAACTGTTTTTAAAATAAGCCCTGAGTGATCTCTCAAAGCGTAAAGACCCAGTGAAGAGGCTAGGATACGCATAGAAGAGAGAAAGGGATCACTGTTTTAAGAATTCTTGTTAAGGGAGTGCCAGTGGTGTCCTTACAAGAATGGAGTTAGGCCCAAGTTCATATATCTCAGATGGCATGTTTTAAAAAAAAAAAAAGGGGATATTATTTTACCAAAAGAAAAAGAAATCTCAATTAAGAAGAGTACTGAGTAGGATTTTTCATAATTGTTTTAACAACCCCCCTACAACAGTTTTAAAATTCTTGAAATAACCTCTTTTTCAGGGACCCCCCTCTTTTGTGTGTGTATATATATATATATATTTAGTGTTTTTAGTTCAAAATATTCAAAATGCCCAAAATACTCAAAGCACGCTAAAGTAAAATTCATATTAAAACAAAAGAAATTTGGCGTCTTCTCACGATTCCTCTCTCACTTCACTTGATGCCTTCTCCAAAAGTCCACACGACGACGTCCTCCATCCGGCAACATCCTCCACTCCGACGAGGTCCTACAATCTGACGAGCATGTACGTAATCTTCCTCAAAACTTGCTTGGAAACCCATTTTTATTTTTGTATTTTAGGGCATCTTGTTCTTGCTTTTACATTTTCTTGATTTTGCTGGTTTTTATTGGTAATAATCTAATTTAAATAAAAACGTGGATGCTAAATACTGAAATCAGAATCAAGAAGGGGTTTCTATGAAGAGTGTTTGATTTTTTTCTGAGATATCTGTGTGAGACATTAAAGTGTCTAGAAAATATTGAATTGACTTTCAATTTTAATTTAGTGTCAGCATCTAGAGAGGAAACAATGATGACTTCACAGATAAATTTAGGGATGACAGTGATTGGATTCGCATTGACTACCCTATTCATCGTGTTTGTGTGTACAAGACTCTGATTTTGCCAAATTCTAAACTTGGAGCTGTTTAAGTTAACTGATCTCTTCGGGAATTTGTCCAGAAATCTGATTTTGCATCAAATCCAGGGCTGAGCTATTTGAGACTTGAATGAGATCAAGGCTTCCTCGTCAGTAATTATGCTTAAAGAGGCTACAAATTGTAAATCAAACACAAGCGGCAATAAGTACCAACATAACAAACAGAAGCATAGTAAAGTTGGAGAAATCCATCATGAATGCGAGGAAGGATGTGCGAAGAAGGCAGAAACCAAGTAGTTTATTATATAGCGATCGAGGGGTTAGTCAGGCTACTTCCTTTTGTTCCAACTCAGTGACTTTTCTCAATTTGACTTTATTAAAAACCCAGTTTTCAAAATAGATCTGATCGTAGCATTGTAAGTATTTGTTCCCACTAGATGTTCATTGATATGTTTATTGATTTCCACTAGCTTCTCTCTGAATTGATAATGATGCTTATGAATATATTATGTATAGGGATGTCTACTGATTCAAGTTTGGCTCATGGCAATTATTCAGATGACGATGATTTTTTATTTACTGATGATTTTGATGTGGCTATTGGAGATATGATGATGCTTCATTATTTTCTTGTCAAAGAAAGAAGTATCATAAATACGACACCTTGTAGAACATCATTGTTTACTAGAAGGATGTACATGCTTGAAATTTTGAATAGACATCCAATCGTATGTCATGATATTTTTCGTATGCAGAAACATTTTTTTATGAATTTTTTTGATATCTTGAAAGAGAATCGATTATTGAGAGATGGAGAAAATGTGAGTGTTGAGGAGGGTGTTGTTATGTTTCTAATAATTATAGGGCACACAACACAATATAGAGTCATTGGTGATCGCTTTCAACGTTCCAATCATACAATATCAAAATGGTTTAAGCGAGTTTTAATGGTTATTTGTTCATTTGGCACAGAGATAATTCGCACAACAAACCAAGGTGTCGTACATGAGCATTTCTTGTGCAAATGTCCTTTCTTTACGGTTAGTTTTATTCTATTCTTGGTTTAACTCAATAAAGTCTCATTTGTTATCACATTATAGGATTGTATATGAGCATTAGATGGAACAATGTTTCAGCTTGGACAACTGCATCGAGACAAACATCTTTTCGTAGAAGGAAAACTAATATGACACAAAACGTGATGCTAGCATGTGATTTTGATATGAAATTCATATTTGTGTATTCTGGATGGGAAGGTATCGCTAATGATTCTCGAGTATTCATTGATGCAAATACAAAAGCATCAAACAACTTTCCAATGCCATGAGGGGGTAGATTCTAATAATCAAAAGAATTCATCAAATATTTTTACAGTATTTCAGTCTTAAATTATAATTCTTTCGTTGATCAATTTTATCTTGTCGACTCTGGCTATCCAAACATGCCCATATTTTTTGCTCCTTATCAAGGTCGAAGATATCATTTGTGTGATTATAAAGGACGAGGAAGACTGCATGGAAAGAATGAGCTATTCAACTATAAACACTCATCATGTCGAAACATTATTGAACGTTGCATTGGAGTATTAAAGGCAAGATTTCCCATTTTTGAAGTTAACGACCAATTATCCACTTGATAGACAGAGACAAATTCCTACTACAGGTTGCACAATACATAACTTCATTCTTCAGGAGCACGCCTTGGATAGACTTTTTGCTCAATATTCATTAGAGTATGATATTTGAAGATGTGTCAGAATTGTGTGAAGATACAATTTGATGCTAGTCAAACATCTCAAATGGGATAATTCAGAGATCAAATTGTTATACAAATGTGGAATAACTACTCAACGACTCATACATGATTCCATAGATTTATTTTATTGTTTGAATTCTACCTTTTTTTTGCCGTCCGCATTTAAGCTTGCAAACTTAGCTCACTTGCTATTATATACTTGTTGCAATCTCACCATTCATAATCACATTATATAATTCTCAATCCATATCATTTATTTTTTTCCCTATCTTTTCATGTGAAATTATTATTTTTTAAAACCCACAACATTTTTCAATTTACATTATTGTTTTTTTGGTTGATCAAAATTTGGAAGAACTATTATTTCATTTTTTACTAAATAATTAAATTAATTGAATAAATGTCATAAAACAATTTCTAATAAATTATTATTTATTATTTTATTTTTATAGTAAGAAAAAATAGTAAATTCGCCATGTTTAAAATATATATTATCTAGTAATATATTAGCATAAAATTATTATGTTTTACTAAATCATTGAATAAATGTCATAAAACAATTTCTAAAAAATTTAAACCAAACGCGTTTATTAGTTTTTTGTTTTGAGAAACCGTTTTTCAAAATGATAATCCAAAACACGTTTTCTGTAATTCAAAAATAGACTTTCAAAACAAAAAACTAAAAATGAATCAAAACTGAAAACAAAGAACGGAAACACAAATCAAGCGCACCCTTATATATATATAGGCATCCTCTGAGCCACTAGAATGTGCTTCGGTGACCGCACATCAAATAAGAGGGAAAAAGTAAACGAGGAAAACTAAAGAAACCACAAAATATGTTACTCTCTATCACTGTAACTAAGCCTACAAAGAGATTCTAGTATTCTTGGGTTCTTCACGAGCTCTATCATTCTCGGTGGTCGATAATGAAGGTTGTATCAGTTTCGGTGGCAATGGCGATAGCCAATGTGGATTTTGGGTTTAGGTTGGGGGTGAAGTGGGAGTGGGAGTGGGAGTGGGTGACGGTGAGGGTGAGGGTGAGGGTAAGGGTGAGGGCCAGGGCGAGGGTAAAAGGCATCTGCCATGGCTGTACCCCGTAGCCATAACCTGGGGTACTATGGATTTTGCACCCGCATTAGTAAAAAGTGCACAAAATGTGGGAATGATGGACATTTTGAGGCTGCTTGCTTCGAGATTATTAGGTACCCCCCCTCACTAGAACACCAACAGACCAAAGCAACCACTTCATTCCCAAACAATAGTAAACAAGCAACTGCTAGGAGCAAATATGGTACCTGTGTTCAAGCACCTTCGACCTCAAGTGTGATTCCTAGCCTCTTCGATGAAAATTATCGGCAATTGATAGACCTTCTTCAAGCCAGCGCCAATAATTTCTCTGTTATCTCTTCCTTGACCTCTAAAAGTACTCTACCGTGGATTATAGACATTGGGGCTTCAGCTTATATCTCCTCTATTATCAGTTTATCTACTATTACCAATGTCTCTCATCACTCGCAGTTTTTAACTCTACTGCAAGTGTCACAACTCAAACTACTTATAAGGGCCATATTTGTCTCCCTCCGCACTTAACATTTTTTAATGTGCATTTTGTTCCTAAATTCAATTATAATTTACTCTCTGTTAGCTAGCTCATTAAAACATCCAATTGCATTGTAATTTTTTCTTCTTCACATTTTTTTCGGGACCAACACACGAGGAGGCTGATTGGAATGGGTAAAGAACGTGGTGGCCTCTTCATTCTCAAGCTTCTTTCTCCAGTTGCACTACAAGTCGGCTTCAAGGCTAATTCCACCTCAACCTTATGGCATCTTCGCTTAGGCCACTCTTCCATTTCTTGCATTCCAAAATTTTTATGTACTTCGGATATGATTGACAATTGTGATAGTTGTATTCGAGGCAAACATACTTGTCTTCCGTTTAAATTAGTTGAGAATAAAAGTGATACCATATTTCATCGTGTTTTTTTGTGATATTTGGGGTGGCTATTCTACACCGTCTACATCTGGTGCACATTATTTTCTCACTATTGTTGACGATTTTTCTCGTGTTACTTGAGTATACCTTATGCGCTTTAAATCTGACACATTTTCTTGTCTCACCGCCTTTATTAAACTGGTCGACATACAATTTAATTTTTCTATCAAACATGTTCGTTCTAATAATGGTCAAGAATTCCTTTCCCATCACACGCAAAAATTCTTTCTTGATCATGGCATCATTCATGAATGAACTTGTGTTGAAACACCACAACAAAATGGTGTGGCTGAACGAAAACATTGCCATCTCTTAAATGTGACTCAATGTCTTTGTTTTCATGCTCATTTACCTATTTCCTTTTGGGGCGAATGCATACTTACTGCTACTTATTTAATCAATTGCACCCCTTCTTCCTCTTTCCAATGCAAAACTCCTTATGAGCTCCTTTTTTCAAAAGTGCCCCTCATATGATCATCTTTGTGTGTTTGGATGCCTTTGTTATGCACACACTTTGAAACTCCATCGTGAGAAATTCTTTCCTCGCACCACACCTTGCATCTTTATTGACTATACTCAAATCCCACACATTTATCGTGTTTATGACCTGAACACAAAAACCATTTTTCTTTCTCGTGATGTACGCTTTGTGGAATTCGTCTTCTCTTTTGCTACTATCCATTACATTCTAGACAATCACCGTCAACTTTCCCACCTGACAACCGACACTTCCTAGATATATAACATTCTTCCCCATCACCTAACATCGAACCAAGTTTTGAGTCCATTTTCCCAACATCAACCCCTTCCGCTACTACACTTGATCCATCCCTATCCCCCAATTCTACACTTCCTACAAATCCCTTGGACAACCTCTCAGACACCATCCCATCCACACCTACATTACCAAGACCTCTCAGTATCATCACTCGTCCCGCATACCTTGGGGATTAAATTCGCTCAGACTTGCCACCAGAGACCACACGTTTGACACTTTCTTCTCAGTCCTTCTTAGGTACGATTCATTCTTTACCCAATTTTCTCTCTTATTGTTTTTTTAGTTCAAAACATTTTGTTTTTATCTTCTATCTCAAAAAACATCAAAGATTCTCTTCTATATTCTCAAGCTGTCCTTGAGCCCCATTAGCATCAAATAATGGCCTTAGAAATTCAGGCATTGGAGGCTAACCAAACATGATCCTTGAAACCCATCCTTTTGGTAAGAAGGCTATTGGTTGTAAATGGGTCTACAAAACAAAGTTGCGTGTAGATGGTTCCATCGAACGCCATAAGGCTCATTTAGTTGCCAAGGGTTTCACTTAGGTAGAGGGTCTTGACTATCATGATACTTTCGCGCCTGTGGCTAAACTTGTTACTGTTCGTTGTCTTTTTGCTATAGCTGCAGTTAAACACTGGATCATACACCAGTTGAATGTTCATAATGCTTTCCTCAATAGCGATGTTGATGAGAAAGTATACATAAAACTCCCGCTAGGGTATTGTTGTCAGGGGGAGACATGTGTATGCCATCTTTACAAATCTCTATATGGTCTCAAACAAGCATCTTGGCAATGGTACTGGAAATTATCTCACACTCTCACTCTTGCAGATTTCAGCCAATCTTCCGCCGATCATAGTCTCTTCACCGAAATTCAGGAGACTTTTTCACAGCTATTCTTATATATGTCGATGACATTTTGGAGGTTGGAAATGATCTCTTTGTCATCACTTCCATCAAATCTCAACTTACTTATACATTCAAGATTAAAGATCTCGATGATCTCAAGTATTTCCTTGGAATTGAGGTTGCTCGTTCCCCTGCTGGCATCTTTATCAATCAGCATAAATATGCTTTGGATATTCTCTTAGATTTTGGTCAACTAGGGTCTCACCCTACTTACTTTCCGATGGAGCAACATTTAAAACTTACTAACTCGGATAGTGACCTTTTGACCGATCCTAGTCCATACGGAAGATTAATTAGGTGATTGATATACTTGATCAATTCTCGACCAAATATCACATTCACCGTCAATGTTCTTAGTTAATTCATGCATGCTCCTCTTGTTTCTCATCACTTTGTAGCTCTCAGTGTCCTCCGCTTCTTGAAGACCACTCTTGGTTATGGTCTATTCTTCTCATCAACATGCAGCTTTCAACTCTCTACTTTTTGTGACTCTGATTGGGATAGCTGTCCACTCACATGTCGATCCAATTTCTTTATAGGATTGATGAAATATTTTCTTTTTGTATAAAACAAATTATGTGCCATTTGGTCCTCAATTTCTTAAAGCATTTTTTCCCAAATTCATTTCTAGTTATACATTTTATGGGATTCACAAATTTTGTCAATTATACGTTTCACCAACTTTGATCAAAATTCGTAAGAAAAATTAATTTTTATCCAATCAAACTATGGCTAAATATGTCGGAAAAAATTTCTACATACCTTTATAACATGTTCAGCATTTTTTTGAAATCATATTTTTTTAAAATTAATTTTAAACGTATATTCTTTCAATAAAATAATTTTACATTTAAACTCATAATTTTTCATATTTTTAATCATACTTTCTCCAAAAAAATAAAAATAAAAATAAAAAAATCAACTGTTACCCAATCCATTCTCAAGATGAGAAAAGCTATTTGTACACATGGTGTACAACCCCCACACATGTTGCAAAGACCCACATGAATATTAAACTGTGGAAATTACACCATCCCAGGTGTTTAAAGATTGGGATGCAAACATCAGATGAGGAAGTTTTTTATGCACATGTCAGGTATGCCAAACCCTAATTAATTCACTCACTCCTTCATTCACCCCACCCCCCCCTCTCTCTCTCTCTCACCCTCGCTGCACCACTTCCATTTATAGTACCAGATCGTCGCTTCCCTCAGATCTAGCACATTTCCCCATTTTCCTATTCAACAGAGGTTGGCGACGAATACCGTCGAAAGTTCGTAGCACAGATCGTCGCTTCCCCATCTTCTGATAGTGAATGGCGAACTACCTCCACTCCCAACAACTGCTTTTCCGATGTTTGTGGCTGAGAGTACACAAAGTTTGTGGTTATAGTAGTTTATGGGTTGTGATTTGAGGTGGTGGTGGTGGTGCCGATTGATGTATTTGGAGATTTTTTCTGGGAATTTGAGGCGGTGGCAGTGTTTTCATTGGATGTGGTGGTGGCTGTGATTTTTGGCGACGGTGGTGGACCTGAACGGTTGGCTGTGATTTTTGTTGTTGGTGGCGGCGGTGGTGAATCTGACGACTGGGATGGTTTTTGTTGAATCTGGTTACTGTGATGGTTTCTGGCGATAGTCCTGATTTTTGTTGGCGTCGGTGATGGGGTGAGGGTGGTTGCAAGTGGCCGTGATGGCAGTGGTGATGTGATAGTGTTGGTGGTAGTGGTCTATGACCATATGTGACCAACCATTTAGTTATTCCTGACCACGTGACCTAAAAATTTGGTAATTTGTAACCATCGTGATGGCAATGGTGGTGGTCTGTGACCACTATTTGACATATGTGACCAACCATTTAATTATTTGTGACCATGTGACCTAAATATTTGATAATCTGTGACTAATTAATGTAATCTCGAAATAATTTTTGACCTATAAATTTTTAGATATGTGATCAAAGAAATAAATTGTGACATATAAAACTTTTGACTTGTGACCTCGAAATAATGTGATTAATTAATTTGACGATTTGTGATCTATAAAATTTTTCATTTGTGACCTCAAAATAATATTTGACTAATTAATTTGACGATTTGTGATCAATAAATAAAATGTGACCTATAATGATATTTCTGTGACATCATTATTTTTAATTATATAAATATGTACCTGATTTTTGAATTTTAAACAATCTACCTGATTCTTAAATTGGTATTAAGAATACCCTTGAATTATGAACTTTTCCCTATTAAACTTGTGAGCCCCTCATTAAGAGGTGCTGTAAAAGTGTACAGTCCCACAACGTGTCAAGCAAAGAGTAAAACTCACGCCTCTTTATTCCAGAAACTTCAAGTGGTTCATGGCTTTCAAAGCATGAATTGATTGCCCCTTTAGCTCATCCGCTTAGTTCGACACGTGTCCCTGTGGACCATGATCATCTGAAGTGGCACTCAATCTAGCTAGCAAATGATATGCCTCTCAATTTTTTAATCCAGCACCCAAATTATTCTTTACATAATTACAAGACCACCCTTGATTCCATCTGCTTCTGGAATTGCATTGCGTGGATAAAAACCAGATCGGAGTACAAAAATAAGCAAGTTTTGAGAAATTTGCTTCTTAGCTATTTATTTGTGTATTTTTTGTGGTTTAATTTGTTTTGTGGAGGGAGATGAATGGTGTTGAAGGAATAAAAGATTTGGAAGTTAATGGAAGTAAAGAGAAAAAGTGTGAGGTTTTAATGTGGGGGTATTGTTACGCCCCTAACTGAACCACTTCGAAAGTCTACCATCGCGTTATATGAGGCTTCCAACACCCAATCGAAGTGGTTCCAAAGTGACGCTACCACCAATACTATCGAAGTGCGTTATCTACTGAACCAATCGAAGCGTCCCCACACCTGAAGCCGAGGCGCAGTACATTCCAAGATTCTCTATTAGAAGACCCGCCACCAATTTCAGAAAGAGATCTATGTCAAGATCCTTTCTGCTCCTAAGGTTCAATTGATTTGACGTCTCCATGGGTCTAGTTGATATGACATATCAACTTTATGTCAACTTAACTCGAAAGAAGTAATTGCCGGCCCACTCTATGGACGCAACTGATTGACACTTATGAGCAGACGCTTCACATTGTTAGATGCATACACGTGTCTCACATCCAACGGTTCTCCTCACCTATAAATACCCAAGATTTGACAAGAGGCAAAGGTAATGAAACTCTTACAGCACAGCTTTCCATAGCAAGCAAATATATATTCTCTTCCCCCTTATTTAGCATAACCTTGGTACTGTTCCGACCACCTGAGGCTAATTTAACCGTCGGATTGTATGCAGCCGCCATCACCTTCGTTGGTTCTGGCCATGTCTATCTAACCATGTCTTGACTGTACGCAAAGAGGAATACGTGGAATAGCTATCGGTTGGCCACGTGGAGGGTCCAATTTGCGAGGTCAACAGATTGGCGCCGTCTGTAGAAAACTTCCCATCCAAAGTTCTACGTTCTCCACCAGAGAAACAACGGAAAACTATTGACTTACCCTGAAAAGGGCACGTTCTTGAAAAAGAACAAAGTCGAGTTATAACCCAAGTTCTTGTCACCCTTGAAAAAGGGGATAAGATGAGTTACAACCATGAAGACAAAAACCCTATGAGAGAGGCCTTTGAAGAAGAGGTGCCCCGTAACAATGTTACCCACCAGAGACCTCATCACCGGCGTCACCAAGGTGAAAGAACAGCTATGCTCACTGAAGGAATGGCTCAAATAGCTACAGGCATGAGAGACATCGCAACCCAGAATATGGCGATTCATGAACTTTTCATCCAAGCCCGAGGTCACCAGGGTTCTCAAATGCCCCAAGGATCATATCCAGTTCAAGAAACCCCGGCATTCCGTTCCCGAGGCTGTGTGAGCCAGCACAGAAAGCGTCCCCTTGAAAGAGAAGTGGGTGCTGAAGCCACATCCTATGTGCAAGGGAGCCAGCCAGTAGAACCATAATTGGGGGACAATTTCCCTCAGGAATATGAAGCACAAAGGTCAGTCAGCGTCTTCGATCGAATAGGGCAGGACCCTAGTAATAGGGTCCACTCAGTGTGAAGATCAGTTCGGCAAGAGCAGGAGCAAGAACAAGCACCTCCTCCTCCTAGGAATAGGAAGGAGAGAAGGGGCTTGGTTGATTGGGGAAGTCGAGGAGAAGCACCTCCCCCTCCCTAGAACATTCAAGACGATGAAGGGTCAGATGGGCCATGTCGATCCTATGAAATTGACGATGATGATGATAACCTCCCTTTCTCAAGGAAAATCCAAAGTTTTCCAATGCCTGCAAATTTCATGCCCCCTAAGATCCCTAAGTATGAAGGAAAGGGAGATCCGGAGAAGCACCTCACCAAGTATATGACGCAGATGAGCCTTAGAGGAGCCTCGCCTGCTTTGAAATGCAGAGCCTTCTACTTAACTTTAAGTGAAGCTGCTGAAGTGTGGTACAACAGACTCCCCTCCTCCCCCTGAGCATTAGGAGTTGGCCGGATCTAAAGAAAGTATTCTTGAACCAGTACCTCTCATGGAGAGAAGGAGAGGCCTCATTGCAACGCCTGCAAGATATGAGGCAGGCCCCTAGAGAGACGCTAAAAAGCTATCTTACCAGATTTACAGACGAAATCACGTATTGCGAGTAGGTCACTGACAGAGAAGCCCTTTTAGCCTTTAAAGGCAGCCTCAACATGAACATTTTGTTTTGGAGGGACGTGCGCAGCAAAAATCCCACCACTTATGGCGAGCTGGTAGAAATGATGAGAGTTGAGATCGTCAACGAAGAGATGATTGATCACAGGAATCGTGCAGCGCAGGGACTCCCTCCGCCTCAAAGGCAGGTGGGTCAAGGACTCGCAGCACACCTTGTCATCAGCAATGGACTCAAATAGGTCATACGGTAGCTCCCACCTCCGGACAAGCAGTGGCTTCTGCCACGCTAAATGCAGTCCCGGTGTTAGCATACGAGAATTTCCCTGGTGGAGCAGGGCCATCTGGAGGAACTGATAGTAGTAAGAAGAAGCGATCAAACAAGCCCTTGGAAAGAGCAATGTTTTGCACTTTCCACCAACTCTATGGACATGACACCAGCGAGTGCTGAGATGCTGATCGACGCCGGGATCGAAGCAACCCACATCCCTCTAGAAGGAGCGAATATCCTCACAGATCCGCCTCCCCGAACAAGGGAGAGAGAGGGTATAGAGAGCAATCATCCCGGAGAAGAGAATTAAGGGACCAAGGACAGTCCAGACAGAGAGATTAGACCCCATTTTCTGGGAGCCAAGTCATCAGGGAGATCAACACAATTATTGGGGGACCTCACATCGATGGCAACACCATAAACGCCCAAAAGAATTACACAAGGGAAGCAAAGGACCCGCCAATACTTACGTACATTGTCAATGAGTCCCAAGCGGCCAATAGGATGGCCCCAATCAGCTTCTCCCAGGAAGATGCAGAAGGAGTTCACCACCCCCATTGTGATGCATTAGTTATGAGAGCTGTAGTAGCGAGAAACAGGCTCAAACGCATGCTCGTCGACAATGGCAGTTTGGTGAATATACTATTCGGCTCCACCTTCGACAAAATGCAAATTGAACATGGGTTGATCCCCATGATCGATCCACTGTTCGGATTTACTGGAGACAGCATCGTCCCACGAGGACGAATTATCCTACCCGTCGAGATGGGTTCAGCTCCTCTTGTGGCCCAACACTTCATGAAATTCCTAGTGGTAGACCGTAGATTAGCCTACCATGGAGTATTGGGAAGGCCCACCTTGAAAGATTTTTGGGCTGTCACCTCTGTCCACTACTTGTGCATGAAATTTCCAACTGAACGTGGGATTGCTACAGTACGAGGCGACCAAATGGGCTCCAGGGCGTCTTACCTAAACTCTCTGCGAAAATCGGAGCCCAGAACTGTTAATGTGATCATAACAGAAGTTGCCAGTGAACCCAATTTAGACGTAGAAATGATTGACGCCCCTGAACAAGGGCATACCTCCGAATAGGAGGAAGATGTCGACATGAAAGAGGCCCTAGAAGGGCACCATCTTGATGAATTAGACCCCCGGATCATTCACTCTGAGCCAAATGCGACCCCAATGAAAGAACTTGAAACCTTCTTCGCCAACCCATAGAACTCCAGTCAAGTCTTGCGAATAGGAAAGGCGCTGCCCCCCAAAGCAAAAGAAGCAATTGTGGGCTTCCTAAAAAGGAACTTAGATGTCTTCGCTTGGAAGCATGAAGACATGGTGGGAATAGATCCAAGGATCAATTGCCATCATCTTAACATCAACTCCTCTTGTGCCTCGCATAGGCAGAAAAGGCGTGCCCTCAACCCGAAGCGCTACGAGGCACTCAAAGATGAAGTAGACAAACTTAGCCACAGCGGCTTCATCAGAGAAGCCATCTTTTTGATGTGGATATCCAACCCAATCCTGGTGAAGAAGCCCAGCGAAAAGTGGAGAGTATGCATAGACTTCACAAACTTAAATAAGGCATGCCCTAAAGACAGCTTCCCACTTCCAAGGATAGACCAACTTGTGGATTCCACCGCCAGACATGAACTCTTGAGCTTCATGGATGCATACTCAGGGTATAACCAGATACCCATGTTCCGACCCGATGAGGAGGCTACGTCATTCATCACAGACAAGGGGCTGTACTGCTACAAAGTCATGCCCTTCGGATTGAAAAATGCTGATGCTACATATCAGAGGCTGGTCAACATGATGTTTGCCGAACTCATTGGGAAAACCATGGAAGTCTACGTGGACGACATGCTAGTCAAAAGCCTTCAAGCCAACGAACACGTAAATCACCTCGACCAAACCTTTCAGATACTTAAAAAATATAAAATGAAGTTGAACCCCCTCAAGTGCACCTTTGGAGTAGCTTCAGGTCAGTTTTTGGAATACATTGTAAACCAAAGAGGGATTGAAGCGAACCCAGTGAAGATAATGGCCTTACTTGAAACGAGGTCACCTCAGAAACCAAAGGAAGTCTAAAGCCTCAATGGTCGGATAGCGGCACTCAGTCGCTTCATCTCCAGAGGTACAGATAAGAGCTTATCCTTCTTCAATGTGCTGAAGCAAGGAAAGAAGTTCCAATGGACTTCTGAGTGCAAAGCAGCCTTCCAAACGCTGAACAAGCACTTGGGAGAGGCACCCCTGTTGTCAAAACCTCAACCAGAAAAGCCACTACTACTTTACTTGGCTGTTTCGGACGAGGCAGTCTGTGTTGTCCGAGTCAGAGAAGAAAACAAGCACCAGTTACCGGTATACTATGTCAGCAAAGCACTTCTCCCAGCTGAAACACGCTATCCAGACATGGAGCAATTGGCACTCGCTTTCATCACAGCCTTAAGGAAGCTGAGACCATACTTTCAGGCCCACTCAATTGAAATTCTCACCAACTTCCCATTAAAGCAAGTGTTGCAAAGAACGGACGCATCAGGATGCCTGCTAAAATGGCGATCGAGCTTAGTGAGTTCGACATACTGTTTCGACCTCGACATGCTATTAAGGGTCAGGCCCTGCAGATTTTGTGGCTGAGTTTGCCAAAGCCCCAGAAATAGAGGTGACAATGGAACCAGTCGAGCCCTCAACGTGGAAACTGTTCGTAGATGGATCCTCAGGAGAGGTCGGCTCCGGTGCAGGGATCATCTTGGAAAGCCCCGAAGGTCACAAGCTAAATTGCGTAGTAAGGTTTGGCTTCAAAGCCTCGAACAACGCTGCCGAATATGAAGCCCTTCTAGTAGGCCTTAGATTGGCAAGAGTAATCCAGGTCAGAAGGCTCCTAGCAAGCAGCGATTCTCAACTTGTAGTAAGCCAGGTCAATGGAAACTTCGCTGCCGAAGACAGTAGCATGGTTGTATACTTGAAATTGGTTCTGGACCTAGTTCCTCATTTTGAAAGGTTTGAGCTGATTCAAGTCCCACGCCTAGAGAATACTCATGCAGACGCCCTGTCAAAACTGGCCAACAGCAAGGATTCAGAGCTACTAAAGATTGTACCTATTGAGCACTTATCGAAGCCCTCCATTTTCGGAGGTGAAGAGGTGCTATGAATAGAAAGCACCCTGGTATGGATGTAGCTCATCATCACCTACCTCAAGAAACAATCACTTCTAGCCTCCACGAGCGAGGCAAGAAAGTTAAGAAGAAGGGCGGCACACTTCGTCCTACAAGAAGATGTCCTCTACAAAAGAGGCTTCGCTTCGCCACTTCTCCGATGTATAGGAGGCGAAGAGGCTATATATATACTCAGGAAAATCCATGAGGAAATTTGTGGAAATCACTCCGGGGGAACGGCTTTGGCACACAAAGTGCTCCGACAAGGCAACTATTAGCCGACCCTGAAAAGGGATGCTTGCCAGCTTGTCCAGAAATGTGACAGGTGTCAGCGCTTCTCTAATATTCAAAGGCAGCCTTCTCAGAGCCTCTCCGTAGTGACTAGCCCTTGGCCATTCACCAAATGGGGCATCGACTTCGTTGGTCCACTCCCAAAAGGAAGAGGAAGTGTGATTTTTGCCATTGTCGCCATCGACTATGTCACTAAGTAGGTCGAAGCTGAACCCCTTGCAAAGATCACCAAGGCGAATACTATAAAATTTGTCTGAAAGAACATCATTTGCAGGTTTTGCATTCCCCACTCTTTAGTATTTTACAACGGGAGACAATTCGATAACAAGAAAATATGAAACTTATGTGATGAACTGGGCATAAAGAATGATTTCTCGATGCCTCATCACCCACAAGCAAATGGGCAAGTTGAGACAGTAAACAAAATAATCAAGCATACCCTGAAAAGGAAGCTTGACACCTCAAAAGAAGCTTGGGTCGACGAGCTTCCCCATGTCCTCTAGGCCATCAGAACAACTAGCTGAACTGCAACAGGGGAGACACCCTTCTCCATGACCTACGGAGAAGAAGCCATGAGCCCGGTTGAAGTCGGAGTCCCATCGCTTCACCGAATACACTTCAATGAAATCAGTAACGACGAGGCTCGAATGAGCGAACTCCACCTCCTTGAAGAAAGGAGGAATGCCTCCCAGGTAAATTTAGCAAAGTATCATAGAAAGATGACCCGCTATTATAACTCCAAGGTCAGAAATCGGACTCTTTGTCTGGGGGACCTCGTCCTTAGAAGGGTCTTTCAATCATCAAAGCCAACTGGGCCCGGAGTGTTAGGACCAAACTGGAAGGGTCCTTACCGTATCCGCAGGGAATCTCGACCTAGCACTTTTGAAATTGAAGACATGACAGAGAAAGTACTGCCTCATCAGTGGAACATCGAACATTTGAGGAAGTACTATCAATAATGAGCTTGTGTTCTGACCCGATCTTAATGATATCCAGTTAACGTGTGTCATGATTCGATCTCATTTGTAACTTTCCTATCTTACTAAGTCCTAGAAAGGCCTTAGTGAAGGGTGATATAATTCCTCTAAGTAATGTTACTTCAGTTGTTTGTCACATCAGTTAGTAAATTGTTACCTCAGTTCTTCATTGTGTTAATTGGTCCGATCTTCTGTTATTAATTGGTTATTAGTAATAGGCGCTTAAGTGGTTGTCATTCATATACTTAAGTGTAAATAACTCAACACGATGAAGAAACAGAAGCGACAACACTTGTACAAAAAAATTTCATTTTCATTCATATTGAGAATTTAATTACAGAAGAGGCCGAAGCCATTACAAAAATAAATTAGCCCTACTCTACTGGGGCATCTGAAGCCATGGCATCTGCAGCTCCTGCCTCAGGGATCTTCGGAGTGTCATCGGCAAGCCTATCAGGTCGACCTCCGATAGGACCACCAAACTCTGACTCAATCAAAGATATGTCCAGAGTAGGATGGACCTCTTTTAGCCAACCCAATATCCTTTGGGAGCTCCAATAAGCCCAGAAGTTGGCGAAGTAGTCTTACAGGGGGTGCTCTTCAAAGTGGTCAATAAAGTTCTGTACAGCCACCTCCCCTGCCGACTTGAGCTCCTCCTTCAAAGAGGTGATTTCTTCAGCCTGGGCATCCGTCCTCCACCTCAGCTTCACCTTTTCTTTATTGGAGGCCTTCAGAGCCTATGTGGCGAGCCAGTGGTGCTCATTTACATGATCAACTCTTCGTATCATAGCAGCCACCTGACACTCCACTTCATAGAGCTCCTTCTTCAGCCACTATATTTCCTCATTCGCAACCCCTAGCTGGGCCTCAGCCTCGTTCCTTCCTCCTTGGCCTTGGCCCGGGCCTCTCTCACCTCGTCACCATAATGCATCGCCTCCTCAAGGCACTTAGCGAGGTCCTCCCTCTTTGCATTGAGTTCTTTTACCAAGCACTCAAGTTGGATGCTGGTGCTTAAGGCCCAAGCCACACAAGCACTGTTGGCTGTAACCAGGTCCTCGACAATGCAGGAGGCGGTGTGATCTCTCCATTCATCAGTCCAATATTTATTGTGGACCACCACCACTGTAGCCGTCTCTGGAGGAAGAGCCTCCAAAACTTCCTTCACTGGTTCCTTGGAATTGATGCCCAAGAAGTCCACCTCTTTCGAGGGACGAACCATTTTCTTCTTTTGCTGCCCCGGCACTTGAGCAATGGGCAGAGTGACGACTGGCGATGTGGCCGGGGCTGGAGAAGCCTCGGAAGACGCAAGCCTCTTCTACGGGATAACCACCCCGGTTGGAATGGTCATCTGCCTCATAGCCGGAGGTGGCCTCGCCACAGTTGGGCACTTTGAGAAGGCGACGGACTTCTTCCCTTTCCGCAGCAGATTGGCGTCTCGGTCCTCCACCACCTCCTCTTCGATGGGAGGCTGGAGCCTCTTACTGGCCTCCACCAGATCCTCCATCTGCTTTTTTTATGCAGATGAGGAGGTCTTCAAGGCTCTCGCCTCGGCCATCAACCTTTGGATGGTCTTGAAATCTTGCCGCAGAGATAGCTTCTTAAAAGTTATCTACAAAGGAACAGGCAAATTAGTACAAGTATAAAGAGTTCAGAAAGTACTGAAGGAATTCATTTTGGGACATTTACCTTGAGAAGCCATCAAATCGTGTGTCACGAAGTGAACATTTTTCCTTATCAACTGGTGGAACGACCTCTTCTTCGAAGGCAGCTGATAAATAATGCAGATGATGTCGAAGTCGTCGGTCGAAAGCTCGTACCGAGAAAGAGAACCTTCAAAAGCAAACAGAACAGTTAAGTACCGAACTGAGGAAAAGTAAACAAGAAACGTAAAATCACAATACTCACTAAGCGTCGAATACTTTGTGGGGACCGTAAGAGACGCCAAGGGGTCCCCTTCCATCGTGTCCCATCTCCCAACAGCCCAGCACCACGAGCTCTTACACTCCTTGATGGAGCTTGGTAGATCGAGCACGAATGGAGTGTGGGAACCCCATGAGGTCAAGTAGTACTATCCCCTAGTCTTATCCCCACAGCCGCTACCTTAGGGATGTAGAGGGTCTGAAATACGGAGAAAGGCATCTCCACACCAAGCGACGCCTTCTACAACAACATCCAGGAGCCCACCATTTGGCTCCAGGAGTTCAGGTTCAGTTGGGTAGGAGTTAAGCCGTATGACCTAAGTACCATATGGAAGAAAGGGTGGATTGGAAGCCTAAGGCCTGCCCTAAGGATCACCTTGCTTATTGCCATGCACCCCGGCCTAAGGTAACAGACCCGCTCATCAGGTTCTGGTAGGATCAGATCTACAATATCTGGGATCCTATACTCAACCCTAAGTCTTTCGAGGTTGGCAACCTTTAGCTTAGAGGGGTAATCCGACGCCCCCAATGTACAGATGTGTTAGTCGGGCTATCTGGCCTCTTCCATATGTTCTCCCCCCAATAATCACCTCGGCTATCTCAGAGGAGGTCTCCAAAATGGGCTCATTCACCCTCACTAGTTCCAACCCCCTACCCGAACTACCACTACCCTAAGAAGCCATTTTTTAGAAATGAAAATTTTCAAATACTTACTGAAACTTTTGAAAAACGAAATGTCCAACAGTCGAAAACGATCGAGAAACAATGTGAGTCACCGAAAACTGGGAATTTTCGTCTAAAATTACTTGAAGATTGTCGAAAAACACAAAGGTTTTGAGAGTGTATAGGGATTTCAATTTCGCAAAAGTGAAAAGCTCCAAAATCCCTCAAGTCTGCCTTTTATAGAGCGTCCCAGCTCATCTACACCGTTGAATTCAAATGCAATCAATCTAGGCTATTCGTCGCATCATCAATCTTGGCCATTGAAACGAAATGCCATATTTGATATATGCTTAAGATCTAGTTGTGACCTTCATGCTCTTGCGAAACGCATTGCCTTGATCACTAAGTAGCCGCAGTAGCCTTTTCTGGGAATGGGCATCGTGCTCAACTGTCACCTTGAAAATACGTGACAGCTGTCTAATCATTTAAAATCAGACATGCCCGCCTCAGATTGAGCTCTTCACACAGCTTTACAAAGTTTAGACGCATCTGATGCGGAGCCCCCCTGTGGATCATCGCCGTAGATGTTGTGTTCCCTCCTAAGCTTTACAAAACTTTAGCCATCTCCCAACGCGTCGTCCCCTGTGGGTCAACGCACCGGTGGTAGATTGAATTCTTCACACAGCTTTACAAAACTTAGACGCATCTGATGCGGAGCCCCCCTGTGGGTCATCACCTCGGAAGCTGTGTTCCCTCCTAAGTTTTACAAAGTTTTAACCATCTCCCAACGCGTTGTTCCCAATGGTTCAATGCACCGGTGGCAGATGAGCTCTTCATATAGCTTTACAAAGCTTAGACGTATCTGACACGGAGCTCCCTTGTGGGTCATCGCCTCGAAAGCTACGTCCCCTCCTAAGCTTTACAAAGCTTTAGTCATCTCCCAACGCGTCGTCCCCTGTGGGTCAACGTACCGGTGGCGGATGAGCTCTTCACACAGCTTTACAAAGCTTAGACGCATCTGATGCCGAACCCCCTGTGGGTCATCGCCTGGAAAGCTGCTTTATAAAGCTCTATCGATCTCCTAACACATCGTCCAATTGGTAGCATATCGGCCTCGGATAAGTTTTTCCCTTACGCAGTAATAAATCTTTAGCGCGTCTGCCTGTGGTCAACGCTTTGGTGAACATAGGAATTTGACCCATAAGCCCTCACAGATCGTGGTCCCCATCCCAAGGCGGACATACCCGATCAGAAAAACAAGTCCACCCATAATATAAATATTCATACCTGAACTTGGGGAGACTACTGTTACGCCCCAATCTAAACCACTTCGAAAAGTCTACCACCGCGTTATACGAGGCGTCCAACACCCAACCGAAGTGGTTCCAAAGTGATGCCACCACCAATACTGTCGAAGTGCGTTATCTATTGAACCAATCGAAGCGTCCTCGCACCTGAAGCCGAGGCTCAATTCATTCCAAGATTCTCTATCAGAAGACCCGTCGCTAATTTCAGAAAGAGATCTATGTCAAGATCCTTTCTGCCTCTAAGGTTCAATTGATTTGACGTATCATCTTTATGTCAACTCAACTCGAAAGAAGTAATTGCCTGCCCACTCTATGGATGCGACTGATTGACGCCTATGAGCAGACGCTTCACACAGTCAGATGCATACACGTGTCTCACATCCAACGGTTCTCCTCACCTATAAATACCCAAATTTTGACAAGAGGCAAGGGTAATGAAACTCTTACAACATAACTTTCTATAGCAAGCAAATATATATTCTCCTCCCCCTTATTTAGCATAACCTTGGTATTATTCCGACCACCTGAGACTAATTTGACCGTCGGAGTGTATACGGCCGCCACTACTCTCGTTGGTTCTGGCCGTGTGCATCTGACCGTGTGTTGACTATGCACAGGGAGGAATACGTGGAGTAACTATTGGTTGGCCACGTGGAGGGTCCAATTTGCAAGGTTAACAGAGTATCTTCTGGGAGTTTCGTCTCTGCAATCTTCGTTGACTTCACCAGTAAGTGTAAGGTTGACGAAACAGGGGCTCGCCGGAGATTCATGGAAGGATGTTTGTGGTGGAGGCTGCGGGTTTAGTTTAGCTATATCAGGTAATTTTTCGATTTTGCTATTTTTGTACTCGATAAGATTGTATGTGGTAAGTGTATATGTTGGGGTTGATTTGGACCTGTCATTGTCAGTTGTGTGAAATGGTATGATGATGTTTTTAAAATGTAATTTGGTGGAGTTTCGGGTGAAACTACTCCAACCTTTAGTCCATGATTTGGTTCACTCAAATGATATTGTAATCGATGCCATAAAGTTCACTACACTGTTAGTTTTTGGATAAGATGGTTAAAATCCGATCCTAACAAGTGGTATTAGAGCTATAGTCATAGTTTTGAGTCAGAAGAACTTCATGTTGAGGGAGGAAGTATTGGGGGGTGCAACAAGACTGTCCTTAAGCCTATGGATTTGAGTACTCAATGGTGGTCAAATATTATAAAATGTTTAGCTTGTTCTCACTGAAAGCCAAGTAGTTTTCAGATGAGATGATTCAAACCGAATCCTAACAAGTGGTTCTGCTGCCAGGGTTATGACAATTCAACGTATGCTAGACCTTTCCTAAAATTTGATTATCATCATTTGAGTAAACCTTCCTATGAGCTTATGAACAATCTTATTTAACAATCCCACCCTCAACATGGCGTTCATGTGACATGGACCCATACTTTTTATGGTATTTGATCACCATAATTTTGGTGAGTTCAACCCATAGACTTAAAAGCTGTCCTGTTACATCTCCAATAATATAACACAAAGTGTATGAATCTGAAAATTTCTTCTATATTCCTTTTTATTATTTTTGTTTTTGTTTAGTCTCTTAATTATGTTTCTGCCTTCCATTATTTTAAAGTTATCGTGGAGACAATGAAAAAGTTTTCTGGATTATTACTCTGGAAAACAGCATTATATATGTTGACTCTGTGTTTTGTATACAATGAAGAAGGTACCAATTTTTCATCGTTTGTTTTTCCTGGTTAGAGTAGAAATTGGATTTTGATTCTTTCTGTGAAACTACTATAGTATGTGCATAGTTAGATTTACTTCATGTTCTAGTATCTTTATTTATTGACGCGTGATAGTGTACTTATTGGTGATTACATCGATATTGTGCGTATTATATTCACAAAAAATATTCCGTTTATGTTCATGAAACTAAAACGTAATTTCGACTTACCGAAATGAATTTGAAGAGCAAAACAATAATAATTACTGTTGAAGAATGTATTTTTTTGAAATAATAATGTGGCTCACACAGGGCCTTAATTACTGATTGAAATTTTATATTTAAATAATTCACAGCAAATAAATTGAATGATATATAAATCATAATTCAAACTATGAACTTTAGTTTCTGTGTCTCATTCCATATCTGCATTTCTTTGATCAGAGAAGAGGGTACAAAAATAATTTGTAAAATGATACTAAGAGCATTCCTGTGTCTAATGCTAATAGTGGGTGTATTTTGGCACTAAATAACCTCTGAGGTGTTGGGGCACCTAGCCAATACTCAAAAGTGTTTAGAGACTAACTTTGGGGTTAGGAACCTTGTAGGCTTTTCAAATCATATCGCAATAACTCTAGTCTCATTGAATTATAATGGCAAGCACTCTAAGTGCCTCATTTGTTTACTTGTTTATATTATGGATTCTGGGCTTTTTGCTTGGGCGCTTGTCCTTTATCGTCATTTTCTATGCTGCTGTTGATTTACCAAACTATCCTATTCTTTACCGTCCAATTTTGCCCTAAGATTTGTGTCCTTGCAGAATTAAGGTGTTTCTTTGATTAATTTTTTCACGGCACTATTAATTCTTTTGGATTAGTTCAAAAAGAAATATCTTTTATCTTTTATTCTTGATAGTGACTCAAAAGTTACTGGTAACTTGTTTTTTCCTTGTGGTAAGTAGGGATGGGCAAATCTCCTTAATCGAACCGATCGAATCGAACCCGACAGTTCTTGTCAAATTAAATACTCGAACGAGTATATGAATTGAGAACCGATAGGTACAGTTTGGTTCTCAGTTCTAGATCAAGAGCCGAAGAACCTAACAAGAACCGAATCTTTCTAATTTTTTTTATATTGAGTAAATCAAATTATTTTAATTTTAATTTTTTCTAAACAAATTGACAAATTAATAATTTCTAAATCCAAATTTTTAGCCCAATAATTTGTTTCATTTCTAATTTTTTAATTTTTGGCCAAATTACTCATTTTATTGTTTCATTTCTTAGCCAAACAAGATCAAATCCACTAAATAACCCTAAACACCTACACTAAAGTGCATAACGTTGTTTCGACTCTCGTACTCACTCTCGCAATCTCGCTAATATTTCAAAACATATACAATCGTTAGCCAACACTGTGACCTCCAATCGAAACTGTGACCTCCGCCGACCGAAACTTTGATCGTAACGATCATTTGAACAAGGTAGTTTACTAGTCTCTGACATTCCAAAACCATTGAATGTATCATTAATTGTATTTATATAATATTATAAATATTACAAAATTTAATTATAGTACGGAATCGAACGGAGTTGAACCCGAACGGTTCCATTTACTAGATACCCGAAAAATTTGGTTTGGTTCGATTCTCTTTAGAACCGAACCGACCCGCACCTACCCCTAGTGGTAAGTGCAAAATGACTTTGGTGCAAACTTCTTCAGGAGGCTGATTTTTTGTTGCACTTCCTTGAAATAGGAAATCAGTGAACTCAAGATTGCAGAAGGCTCTGCATTGGAGAAAAATAAGTTTTACGATGCGGGTGACATGTAGTTTCCGTGCCTATTCCCATGTTTTGTGTTTCTTAATCATAAGAAGATGTCTTGAAGGGAGAAGAGCCTCTTATATCAATTTGAAAAATTTTCTACAAATATTAGCCTTCAGAATGTTTAAGATTTATAACTAGGTTAATCTGCAGTTATTGCAAGAAAATATCGTATAGAAGTCGCTAACATAAACATCTATGACCTGTTACTTTGTTGGATTTCCCCCCTCTTTTTTAGTTTTTTATTAGCATTTATATCAAGTGGTTAACACAATATTACAGGCGATAAGGATTGCAAGCCCCCCTGTTCGATATCCACAAGCAGACGTACGGGCAACAAAGGATCGGGAGCTTGCTTGTTTAGTTCAAACGATAGGAGCAGTACCCGCTGGTGTGGTTTATGTGCCCTCGAACAATTCCCTCACTAAATATCATGAGAAGCAACCCTGTAGGCCCTGCCTTAACCCGTCCCTAGACAGCCTTCCCTCACCAGGTTGCTGGAATAGTTGCTAAATGTTTCACCATGAAGCAAGCTTTTAGTGCACTTCTTGCCTTTTTCATGAAATTGTGCGTGTCAAGTGTTGATGGGAAAATATATATCCTGCTTCCATGTGGGGGGGGGGGGGGGGGGGGGGGAAAAA
>NW_019230316.1:185020-195535 GCF_002742605.1 Olea europaea var. sylvestris
GGGGGGGGGGGGGGGGTTGAAGACAATATCTAAATAAAAGCTGTGTTGCCCTCTCTAACATCTTAAACTTTTAGCTCATGTGGTTTAACATATACTCCAGAATCATAATCACTGGAAAATAGAAATTCTGCTTGTATCTGTTAGGGTCCTATAGTTGTGGAATTCAATCACTCTCAGGCCTGGGTTTTTGAAAGATAGTTGGGTCCCCATCAATTGGTACCAAAGCAGTCCCACGTCACAGGTTCGAATCTCGAAAGGGGCGACCCAAGTGAAGTGCCGAATACTAGTAGTCAAAGAAGGGCTGGCCGGGTAAAGCGAAGGTCGTCTTGGAGTGGGCCGTCGTGGATGTCGGATTTGGGATGTTGGGATATTGTTAGGGCCTAATAGTTGTGGGATTCAGTTACCCCCAGGCCTAAGCTTTTAGGAGAGATGATTGGGTCCCCATAAGTATCCTGGAACAGATTAGAGAGCGAATTCATGTGTGGTGGATTTAAGGTTAGGCTAATGGTGGTGATCGTGTTTGATGGGCTTGGAGGTTGATGTATTTATGGTTGTGACGAACTGATTTATCAAGTATCAACTATATGGTTTTGTCATTATTCTAACTGTGGAATTAAGTTTCTTAGAAAATAAATTATCAATGGTATGTGCATTGATACATCTCACCTCCAATGATTTGAATCCTAGATTTTTCCCTAGGATGGTACTTTGCTTTATACATTAGATGAATATGTGAACACACAAACAGAATTTTGTATGACTTCTTAATCATTTCATGAGCAGCCTCTGGGAAACTCTTCACATGGGGTTCAGCTGATGATCAAGGGCAAAGCTATTTGACCTCAGGGAAGCACGAGGCAATATAACAAATCTCTAGCTTTAAAATAAAATGCTGCAATGTCTTGAATTGATTTTAGGACTTCTTTTATCACTACAGATATCAAGGAGACTCCAGAGCCATATCCACTTCCAACTAATGATCCAATTCTGAAAGCAGCTGCTGGTTGGGCGCATTGTGTTTCTGTTACAGGTATTGCTACATAACTTTTTCTTTAAGGTAGCCACAACGAATTATTACTTCTTTATAATTTTGTCATCAATTAAAACCAGAATTTAAATCTTGTTGAATCCCCTAGTTATCCTTCATTGCTTAAGAAGCTTTGCATGGTGCATTAGCACTTTGAAGATATTGTCAAAAGAAACATTTTTCTTGACTTGAAAACATAATAGTTTGATGACTTGATTATTTCAGGTAAAGGTGAAGTGTACACATGGGGTTGGAAGGAGTGTGTTCCATCTGGAAAAGTTACTTGTAGTTGGACTGGTATGAAAACGTTAGAAAAGAACAGGTCTGCAAAACAAAATTCTACACTGACTGAGCCAGGTATCTTAGAAAGATAACTCTTGTGACTTCTACCTTCATGTAGAAGTGTGTATACAAATACATCGGATACAGGATGCTAACATCTGCAAATAATTGTAATAGGGATCCCTCGGTCTCAAGGTCCAAAATCTTCTGTTGGATGGCTTTCTTGTTCAGATGATAAAAATGTTGAAGAAGAAATTATAAAGAGAAGAAAAGTATCAGCTCGACAAGAATTTGAAATATCAATGCCTGCCGATGAAACTCTTTCAGCGCCTCCTCGTCTCGTAATACTGGATCCACAGGTGAAAATTACATCTGTTGCTGCTGGTGGGCGACATACGTTGGCATTGTCAAGTAAATGAAATCTACTCCTCCCTGTGTGCTGCCATGCTCCAAATTAACATTTTAGGCTAGCTGCTGCTACTTTGTGGTTACACATTATAGTATTGTAGGTCATATGAGGTATAAAGCTACGAAGATCTTTGATGTAAAGCAAGAGATCTTAATTATAAAGCAAGATACCTGATGCATCATATTTTTATGGGATTTAGATGTAGGACAGGTGTGGGGTTGGGGCTATGGAGGTGACAGGCAGCTAGGGGAACCCGGATAAAAACAGTGGCTTCTCCTCATCTCATACCATGTATCAATCCATCTCCATGCAGCAAAGACAAACCTGATGTGGCTCATCAAGAAAGTGCGAGTGCAGCAGCTCAGTCTCATAATTCTTTAGGAAATTACATAAAGGTCATTTCCTGTGGAGGCAGGCACAGTGCAGTGATAACAGGTGAGCCATGAGAAATTGTTGTGTGGTATTATTGCTTTTTTGCAATTCTAGCCCATTACTTTTGTAAGGTCTTTCTCTTTGTGTTATCAGATGCTGGTGTGCTTATTACTTTTGGCTGGAGTTTATATGGACAGGTGACTTCCTTATTGAACTGTATTTCTTATCACCAACATAATTGCCTTCGCATATAGCTATAAAATTCATGCAGCGATGTTTCTTTCTGTCGGAATGTGTTGTTCAAATAAAAGGAGATTAGAAAATTTAATGGGTCAAGTGAAAAGGAAAATTATAGTTGGGAAGATTTTGCGATAAAAGAACTTGCATGGTTTCATTAAATTGCAACTAGAAAATATGCATGGCTTAATTTGCAACATCAATTGGATAAAGCAATCACAATGGGAGCAATGGTTTGAAGCAACCCTAACGGGCAAGAAAAATTCAAAATTTCTGGTGCAAAATTATTTTTAATCCCTGGTCTGCGTATACACATCCTTTTATGGTGAAAATGTCCTTTCTTGAATTGTTGCCAAACAACTGTAAGACGGTTCATTGATGAGTTTGATGTGTAAGAAAAACAGACATGGTTTCTAACTTCTTACGTTTCATCTTCTTCCTTTGAAACCTAGAATTTCTGAAATATTTATCAATTGTTTTCAAGTTCATTGTAAATTTTCACTTTGCAAACTCACCATAAGATCGTCGTATCCACTGAAACTATTTGCTGGAGTGAACCCAAAAGTAATCTCTAACCGAGAAGGGAGCTAAATATCACTTCTAGGAAAGTAGATTTCATATGTGTTTCCAGCCTCCTTCATTAATCCAATTTTCTTGTTTGAGTTCCATTCTTCAATTTGGTGTTCGCAGTGTCGGCTACCCTCAAAAAAAAAATTCTACTATTTCTTTTTATCTAATGGGTTCTGATTTGATAATTCCCACACATCTGACATGTAGTAGACTCAAACTAGTATAATCTATGGAATAATTGAAGTAGTAATTTTAGAATCGTGTGTTAAAATTTTGTGGAACTTTTTGAATATGTTGGAAGCAGTAGTATTAGCTTGTGAACTTGGAAGTAGATGCAATCTGAAGCAACTTGTTCAATTTATAAAATAATTTGCCTAGCTGTACTGAAAATAAATAATAAAAAATCATTGATGAGAACATCATAAACTTTCAAAGCTTGGAGGGGCGTTTATGTTGCTCTATTACCAACGGTCAGCGTGCGAAAATCGATTTGGTTTGAGTGTGTGCAAATTTGTCTATGGATTTTCGGTTTCCTGATAATGAAGTAAGATGAGAAACTGCAATTGCATGACATTATTTTTATGCAGTGTGGACGGGGGAATAGAGAAGACATGCTGAGACCAACTTCTGTATCTTTACTATCGGGGACTCAGATTGAAGCAGTTGCAGCTGGATTGTGGCACACTATATGCATCTGCATGGACGGTCGTGTTTATGCTTTTGGTGGAAATCAGTTTGGGCAATTGGGTTTGGGTACAAATGCTGAGCAATGTGAGGTATATTCACTGCCTGTTTCCTGATAGACTGGATCTGAACCTGATGTTTATCCACTGTCTGTTCTTTTCTATAGAATTCATCAGAAACCACCAGTACGATGTACTATTCATTTTAGGAAGTAGTGCTCTGCAACAAGGATCAGCAGGTCCCAAACTACTCAAAGTAATCCATTCTTTGATCACTTGCAGCTTCAACAACCTTTCAAATTGTTCGTTTCTAGAAATTGAATCCCTTCTCCTTGAAATCAGATTACATTTTGCAGTGTATATCAAAATTGTTGCGTTATTTAGTTGATATTCTCTACTTTATTTAAAAGAAGTTACGGATTTTAAAGATAGTGATAAAAAAAAGTATAATTTGGTTTTCTACAGTTTATACCTAAGCTTCTGGATGCTTCAGTTCTAGACAATGAGAATGCCAAAGTGGCGTCCTGTGTTGCTCGTCATAGTGTCATGCTAACAGGTAAATTGTTATTATCAGTATGGATCTGATTTCAGGTTCCGGGCAACAATCTGAAGTACTTGAACCATATTGTTGGACAGAAGTAGTATTTTGTACGACGGTCTAGACAATAATTATGTTTTAAAATAATTAACTTTTTATATTTGGTGAAGTTGGCAATTGCAAGTTTGAAAGTCTCTCATTTCAAGAATAAGTAATTTTGGCTAATGGAAAAGAAAAAAGTAACTTCACATGTTTTACATCTAAAATTTACCTTAAGGGAAAAATCCCCCTGTTAAGAATAAGTAGTTCTTCACTTACAAAAAAGAAAAAAATTAGCTTATCTTTACATGTTTTAGATCCAAAATTTACCTTAAAAAGCAACTTTAGCTTAGCCAAACATGCTAAACTGGGCTATGTTAAGAATAGAGTATGTATCATAACTGGTTGTGGTTGTATGGTGAACCCCAACTGGGTATTTCCCTTGATGGTAGGATAATGGTGTTCTTTTCTCTGAATGTTCAAGCAGATGATGGTAAAATATACAGCTGGGGATGGAATAAGTATGGTCAGGTATTTATAATCCATGATGCATAAAGCATTCACTTCTTAGTCTCTACTTTATAATATGATGTACTTCTTTGTTTCATCATCCAGCTCGGTTTAGGAGATACAACCGATCGAAATATCCCTTCGCAAGTTTCAGTCGACAACTTCGTCCCCAAGAATATCACCTGTGGCTGGTGGCATACACTATCCTTATTTGAGACAGTCTCTTGAATTACCAAACATCTGGTACATGTTTGTGGTTGTACGTTCGACCCGTGGCTGCACTCATCCTACTTTGTACCTGTGAATGCAGCTAATTATCATCAGAGCATGTTTCATATGTTGTATGGAATGAAAATATGAAATCGAAGTATGATAGACGTTCTTCCTTGTAACTGTCTGTAATGTTAGTTCAATTTGTCAAGTAACCCATTGTTTCGAGATGATTTGGTTTTTTAATTGTAAGTGTAATTCAGAGAGTGAATTCGTGAAGTCTGAAAAAAAACTTAACTTCAATGGTTTTCTGGTCCCACGATGATGATCCTTCCATGGAGCCTTTGTTCGGTCGTCCCCAGCAAATCAGTAGCATTCAAATAATAATCAATGCTCACAATACATGGATTGTTCTTATCATATTTAAAAACTTCAGAATGAATCTATTGTATTATGCCCTTATTTGATGGTTATTATTTGGGAAAAACAATATTTTGAATGGTGATTTTAGGAGAATGTGTAGTTTAGGGAAACGTATTGAGTTTAAAAATAAGTATATAAAAAAAAAAGATCAAATAATGATTGTCGAACAGTGTATCATTAAAGTTGCTAAATTTTGTATTATGAGGTAGGTCACGTAGCCATCTCGACAAAGCTAGTGGTGACGCAAGTCTAAGTTTTGCTTCACCCAATGTTCCCTTCAAGATGACTAGGCAATCAATCTTGAAGGGCAATTAGGCGAGGTGATTTGGGCACTTTGTAAGTAGAAGCATCTCAGCCACTTTTGAATTGAGGCGACAAATTTTTTCTAGTGTATTTTTGAGGTGATTGGCTTCTTTAGTGAAGGGTATCTTCTACAGGCATAATTTCGGTCGAAAAAGTATTTTGTACAGAGATACTATGTAAACAACAGATTTTATGCTTGCATGCACACGCGTCATCAAATTTTCAGTCTACTTTATTGGATGTTTTATGACGTGGGTTGGTTAATTTCCAACATATGGTGAGGTGATTATAGACCTGTGACAATTAGGATTGATACTGATGCTTAGAGGAATAAATGATGTACAACCAATCGAAGATGATCTATTGAATGCCTTTATGGTAAACCGACTATTGCTATGTTAGCCTGATTGTCACTATGGTAGCTCGAATACTGCTATATTAGCTTGACTACCGCTATGCAACCCTAACTGTTGGTAGACCAACTATCAATATGCTAACTTGACTATTGTTATGATTGAGCGACTATCGCTATGCTACCTTAATTGTCGCTGAGGTAGAGACGTAGAGTGACTACCGCTATGTTATACTGCACGTTTCTTTTATGTATACCCAAAATCCCAACCTCCCAAATTAAAATTAAGGTTCGAAACCCGAAAATCAAGATTATAAAAGTTTGAGTAACTAATGTGCGCGTTGTGGCTTATAAGCCTAAAGCGTTAATTTGATCAACAGAGTTATATTCAGGTATAGATTGAAACGAAATTCTAAGTTATTTTGGATACAAAATTTGAAAGAGAGAGAGTTTCGTTTGAGCATCTAACCTTTCTATATTTTTAAAGGCGTATCTGACCCTTTTTTATGTAGTGCCTACATTGTGGAATGTAGCAGAAAGGAGAAGAAAAGAATATTACATTTCCTTCGAATCAAGAAAACTCAAAATTGTAGAATATTGAAAGAAAGGAATATTAGGTTTTCTTCCAATCAAGAAAACTCAAACAGATTATAAAAACATTAGCTAATACCTAATAATATTCAACGATTACACAATCTGCCATTTTCTTCAACATATACTTCTTGTTCTTCATATTCTTCAAAAGATGAGTTGTTTAGAAAAATACGTTTTGGGTGCTGCTGCAGGTGTTGGTATCATCATTGGTTTTGCGTGCTACTTGTATGTCAAATCCAAACGGGTACGTTGTTTATGCAGTTTTATGTTTATGTTTGGTACATACATATACAAGATTGATCTCGTAAGTATCGGTACTTAACTTATGCCAAGTATTTGGACAACTGATTACACCACCTATTGTAGTGTGTCACGTCAATCGATACTTTAGCTAAGTACTGATACTTAGGACATCAATTCCGCATACATATATGCACTTGTATATACATTCTTTTGCATATATATTATTGAACTGCTTATCTAAAAGTAAAATTTATTTTTCACTGAAGACTTTAAGCGGTGGGATTGAATTAGGACTTTTGCCGCCTTCAATCTTTTAGTTGAATGTTGCATTTACTTACATATTTTTCGTACTTGTTTGTTTTTGCTAAAAGTTATATTTTAGTAAAATAATAATAATAATAATAATAATAATAATAATAATAATAATAATAATAATAATTTATTTGAAATGTGAAATTGAAAAATTGAAAAAATTTGTGGATTTCGTGAAATGTATTGTTGAAAATAAATTTGAGGGAGAATGAGTTTTAAAAAATTGAGGTCAAACGAAAGCTAAACGTGTAGTTAAAAATGAATTTAAAAAGAAATATAAATTAAAAAAAAATGAAGGCTAAACGGAACTCTAAAATAATTATAGTTTATAAATATCTTGCCTTTAGTAACTGTTTTAATTTAATTACTTTTTAACTTATAGATGGTATTCATTAGAGTTAAATGTTTCATTAGATGTTGAACTTACATCTTCATTATGCTTTACTTAGCCCGTGTTTGGCTTCGATTTTTTCAAAAACTTATTTACAATCACAAATTATTCAATAAAATAATTTTACACACAAATTCACAATTTTTTTTTTCAATTACACATTCTCCAAAAAATCATTATTCAACACATGCTTTCCCCAAAAGAGGTCCAAATAGGGGCTACCTAAACTTAAAAATACTTCTAAGTGATCATTGAATTTTAACACATTGCAACCCATTGCTTGCTCACTCACTATATTTCGTAAGTCATTAAACTTTAAGATGCTTTCGAGTGGTCACTGAAATTTAATATGTTAAATCCCTTCACTCACTTACCATGTTTCATTAGTCACTAAATTTATACATCCTTCACGCTTTACTCAATGAATTTAAAAATTCTTTCGATCGATTACTAAACTTCTTGATGTTTTCAAGTAAAGTTGATTCTTTATTAGATTTGACCTAGATCAAGAAAATAAAATAAATATTGACTAGATAATGACACTCAATCTAAGACGAGAATTTTGATATTGGTTTAGAAGATATAATTTTCGTAGTCGTTTATTCAAGGGAAAAGGAGAATGCTAACTTCAAGTTGACGTAAATCTTAATTTAGACCATAATCTTTCTTTATATAGAGCCAAAAAAAAAAATTATCTCTTTATTTCGATTTAGATCTTAGATTTAACACAAGAAAATAAAAGTTCACACGTCAAACAAGTAGTGAATTTTTCGATTTAAAGTCAATAATACTAATAAAGATTAACAAAATATAATTTTTAGAGCTGTCCAAGATAATTCAAGAAGAAAGAAGGGTGCCATTTTCGTATATGATATTTTATACTTCAAAAATTTTCAATTTTTCAATTTTTAAACAGTTGAATTCAGTTAGTAGAGTTCAATGACTAATGAAATATGGCGAATAAGTGGGGTGTAACATGTTAAATTTCAGTAATCATTCAGAAGTATTTTAAAGTTTAGAGACTACCGAAATATAGTGAGTGGGTGAGTGATGAAATGTAACCTGTTAAATTTTAATGACCACTCAGAAGTATTTAAAATTCAATTAATAAAATGTGACGAATGTATAAATTAAGTGAATAATAACATTTAACTCATTCGCCAACCATCATAAACACGTGCAACAGCATGACAAAATTTTTGGAACAAAAATCCCATTTAGCACAAATAAGCAGCATCATAAACAAAATCATAATTGCATCTGCCTGCATATTAAAAATTGCGGAAAAATATATTAAAAAGCAAAAAGTTGAAGACTTTGATTGAAAATTTTCTGACCTAAAAACATAAATTAGTTGTCAAGATCAATTATAATTGATTATCTTATTTTTGAAATCTTTCCATCTGAACTCGCTGAAGAATTTGTGAAATTTTAAGAGAAAATAATCTAAAGATTTGCCATCTTCAATTATATCCCCTGTTTAGTTTTACCAAAAATATCATATTTTTATTAGATTTTAATAAAAGTTGATTACGTATGTTATTATAAAATTATAAAAGTTGTGAATTTCATGAAAATATATGTTTTGAGTTAATTATTGACTTTAACTTAAAATTTTATTGAAAGTTTTGACTGAACCAAATAAAAATTTTCAAGTTTTTGAAATTTTGAAAAATAATTTCCATGAGTTTGCAAGTTGATGTACGTTGAGGGTAGTTATGTCTTTTCCCACTCTAATAATTATAAAAGAATTTTATCTCTCGATGGTACTTTTGAGCATACAATCTTGAAAATTTATGTGTTTTCATCGTAAGTTTTAATCCGGTAAAATTGCTTGCTCTATTATTATTATTTTTTTAACTCTTAACATACGTAGATTATATCATAAAAAATCAATTTTGTTAAAAAGAGTACCTCAATACTTTATACGATAGTGATTTATTTTGAAAAATTTTAGACGTTGAAATATGCTAATGCTTGTCTATATGTTTGAATAATAATATTTAGTACCATTGGTATTTCAACACCAATTTAGATGATATTAAACGATAAATTCAATCGAAGGTAAAATTAAGGAATTATCAATTGTACTTAATGTTGCATTAGTCACTTGATTGTTTGGAATCTATTTTAATGTGCTTTTGTGGAAAAATATGGTCATGTCTGAGCTAAAAAAAAAAAAAATACATTTTTCAACAGTAATTTGACGTCATTTTAACTACACATTCTTCAATAAAATAATATTACACGTAAATCTAAATTTTTCTTTTTTTTTTAACTACACATTCTATATCAATTTACTATTTCAAAATAATGTGTTTTAAACATGGGCTTTTTTGTTAAAAAAAAATGTGTAGTTAAAAAAAATATTTTGAATTTATGTGTATTATTATTTTATTGAATATTCTGAAGCAAAAAAGAGAAGGAAAAAAATAAATTTTAGATGAATGGAGCCCAAACAGGTAATCAGTGAAGTTAACAAATAAAGGCTCCAGAATGCTCCATCAGAATGAGATAAGTTTAAGGTTTTTTCGCAGTGATATTAGCCGGCGTTTGTGTACCCAAACAGATTTGACGGTCAAGATTGCCTCATCAAATCCGCTTATAAACAGAAAGAAAATCTTCGATTTCCTCACTCTGTCGATTATAAAGCCGTATTCACTACTCGAATAGTTTTTGCAAGTTCATTAAACTTTAAAAATGGTTCATGGTTTTAATTATACCTTCTTTTTATTCGTTAATCCTTGTACCGAAAAGGTTTTCAGGTCCAAGCAACAAAAAATTGCAATCAAATCTGTAGTTTCATGTTTACGAAGATCTTCTTACAGCTTTAACAAAGGTAAGGTAATATAAATAAAGATACAGACGTTTGTAAAGTAGATTTGAGACAAATTGCATCAGCCCAAAATCAAAAAGTAGCATTAAAGTGAAATATAAAAAATTTCCCCATCTTGTGTAATTGCAATTAAACCAAAATCAGCAGTGAGTTTAACTGTAAATTCATCTAAAAAAAAAAAAAA
>NW_019230316.1:196228-201996 GCF_002742605.1 Olea europaea var. sylvestris
TTTTTTACAGTATTATTCTCCACCACACATTCACACAATAAAATATTCTACACATAAACCAATAAAGTTTCCTTACTTTTTAATTACACGTTTTCCAAGAAAATACCATTCAATAACTCATTATTCCCAAATAAATTCTATCAAACAAGTCCTAAGTTTTGACTGTTTAAGAGTTAATGCAAGATGACGTTATAAGAAGACAGTGCATTAATGAAATAACTGGATCGAGTGAATTCATAGATCTACAATAACGCAGAATCAGCTTGATCCATAGAGGTGACATTAGTGCCGTAGCCAAATTTTAAGAACATTAAAGCTGCTTTAGCTATTGGTCTGCTTTCCTGGTTTTCAAAGTTGAAATGTTTTGTAATAGGTGGTGCGTAATTATCTCTTTCTGTTTTTTCTCTGAGAGGGATATTTTGCATCTTTACTGTTGAAAAATTATATCATGGGCTGATTAATGTACCTCTGTAATTGTGAAGATCCATTGGCCTGCCCGATTGAGGAAGGGGGCTGTTGGCATGAATCCAGAAGACTTTCTTCCAGTGGATATACCTTCCACGTGGAAGGCTATGGAAGCACTCTATGATTCTGGTAAGGTCCGAGCTATTGGAATTTGCAATATCTCCACCAAAAAGCTGGGTGATCTATTGGATGTAGCTCGCATTCCTCCGGCTGTTGTCCAAGTTGAGTGCCATCCGGTGTGGCAGCAGACCAAACTACGAGAATTCTGTAAATTGAAGGGAGTTCACCTCACTGTGAGTTGGCAAAACTCGGTTACTTGATAATTCACATTACTCCTTTGGTTCTTGTCTTTAAGAATGATGGCACACACTTCCTTTTTGGTTGTGGTGGTGATTATATTTCATTTTGATAATCATGGTTGCTTGGTTCACTATTGAAGTTTAAAATTTAAAATGGTTTTACTGTTGGTTTACTGCGTTTTAGCTAACCTGTTAATTTTCTTGAAAGGGATATTCACCACTTGGTTCACCTGGAACTGCATTGTACAAGAAAGAAGTCCTCAAGCATCCTGTTGTTGTTACTACAGCAGAAAAATTGGGTAAAACTCCTGCTCAGGTTGCTCTTCGATGGGGCTTGCAGATGGGCCATAGTGTAATTCCCAAGAGCACACATGAATCAAGGATCAAAGAGAACTTTGATGTTTTCAATTGGTCCATACCTGATGACTTGTTTGCTAAGTTCTCCGAAATTGAGCAGGCAAGTTATTTTCATTTTCATTAAATTCCTTGAGATTTTATGGGTATATTTCTTCTAATGGGCATACGAGTAATGCAATAATTTATTTTGCAAATACAGCTGAGAATAGTTAGATATTAGAGACAGTATTAATTAGCAATTTTTTTATTCGTCCCCATCACGAGTCCCCTACAGTTTTTGCCATTAAATATATGTACTACAACTAATAAGTCATACTTGCAAGGCATGCTTAGTAGGCAATATAAGACCGCAGTGGACGCTGGAAAAGATATATTTTAATTCAATTACTAAACATGCCAAAGTGTATGCTGCATCACCAACAATTGAGGTTCTGATGTAAAAATTGCCCAGATAACTGACATTTAGATCCATTTTTTTGCTCAAAATTTTATTTTGATAACTAAGGCATTTTCTTTCTACATCTCATAAGAAATGCTTTTTCTACTTGCAGGAAAGACAGATTACAGGTAACTTTTTTGTCCATGAGACGTTCGGCTCATACAGAACCGTTGAAGATATATGGGATGGTGAGCTTTGATCTTGCTGTTTGATGATAAAAATTTGGGACGGATTGGCTAATAAATATTACTGTCATAGTCTATTTACAATATTATGAACTCCAAATAAATTTGCTGGATGCTCTGGCATGGTTTCTAGTTATCGTGTGTAATTTCATACTGGAAGTTGTCATGCTTCCGTCGAAACTTTGAAGCTTGTCTTGATGTTTACGGAGTTTGAAGTTTGAACTATTTTGTGAATTTTCATTCATTCTATGGTGCCAAAGCTTAAGCGATGGTTTTTTTTTTTTTTTTTTCAATTCATTATTGATGAATAGCATTCCTTGTGCTAAAGAAAACTTATATAGAGACGCGTACACCTTAACAAGCCACCAGTATGTGATAATGGTGAAGTGTGGGCATGTGATAATCTTCCCTACAATAATGGTGTCCAAGCTTCTACAGTGGGAGGATGACACCCGTTAAGATTATGATTTGAACAAATCTGGCCGATTGGGACAGGTTAATTATATGGATAGGATTATTAAGTTCGATCTCCTGCTCTTATAAGCATTTCTCACTGTTGGTAACAGATGTTTAATTGTGATGAAATTAGTAATTTGTAAATTGTGTACAGCTTATAATATGATTTCCATACACAAATAATTCGGGATGTCATGTGATTATTACACAAATCGTGTTAAAAATTACAAACACAGTAATAAATTTGTATATACTTTAAGTATCTGCCCAAGTGTTTACATGTATTTCAAAAAATTGTTAATGGTCTACTTTTCATTAAACAATCCCTATTTTTTGTACACGAAGTGTTCGGCGTCAAATATGATTTCAACAAATAATAAAAATTGTAGCCCAAAGAAGACTTGAGGATGGAAGTTTGAAAATCGAGGAAGTTTGAGGATCGAGGAAATAAAATTTTGGAGGCTTCTACGTGAAACTAATTACGCTTTGGGCGTAATTCCTTTATCCTTGTTATATGGTTAGTTTAGGATGACTAAAACGTAAATATAACTAATTTAATAGGTTCTCAGACGAAGATATTGACTATAATTTTTGAAATTGATAGTTTCTTGAACTTATTTTTTAAACAATGGGAATCAGAGTGAACTAAAAATAATTATTTTCGGCTTCAATTTATTATAAATTATTTGTTTGCATGTCTCGAGTTGTTTTATGTGAGTTATGATGATTGGGTTTTTGGTGGGGCACGCGATTGCGATCCTTTTGGTGGTTGGCAACTCAATTGGAATTATGAATTTGGATGGAGGGGTCAATTATGCTCCACAATAGTTGCTGACAGTGAGAGGGTGACAGGGTGGGGTGGCAAGGCGGGATTGGGTGTCATATCTTAAACCAAAAAATAAAAAAACTCTGTCCAATTATGTATTGACACATGTCTTCCCATATCATTGAGTCTATCGTTGAGCCTATTACCGTAGCAAGATTGTTAGTTGCTATAGCATAGAAGAAAAGTAAATTCGGAATTTGTACAATACTTTTAGAAATAAAATTAGTTTTAAAATTATGAAAATAAAATAAAATTGAGTAGACTATAATTTCCTCTTAAAAGATTCTCTTCAATTTTTGGCCCAAAGGAAAACGTATGATTGTGGCGGCGGCGGCGGCGGTGGTGGTGGTGGTGGAAGGCGGTTTCGTAAGAGGTAAGTTTAATTGGTTGAAGAATAAATATATTTTTTAAAATTTTTGTCTTTTATTATTTTTTGGATTAAAACATGTTTGCTTTGACAATTTAAAACTCTAGCCTCAATTATTTTTATTTTATTTTTTATTTATTTTTTATTTATTTAAAAATGATAGTAAATTTGTCATTTTACAAGACTTTGATTCAGAAATTGGACGGCATGGTTACTTTTCGCAAAATGAATGAATGAATGAGTATAATTATTTTGCTCTAAATATTGTAAGGATAATATTGTTTTGTGTCAATTACTCTAAAAGAAAGTATGGAGTATGTGAAGAAATAGAGATAAAACGCCCGTTTGATTATCATTTTTATCAAAATACATTTCACACTCTGTTTTTTAACCACACTTTTTTTATTAAAATAATATTACACGTAAATAAAAATATTTTCCTTATTTTTCATCCACACATTCTCTATCAATCCACTATTCTAAAATTTATTTTTCCTCAAAAAAATTGGGCTCAAACACCCTCAAAGCCAGAGAAAGAGTGTGAGAGGGTATGTGTCTAAAAAAAGCAATAAGTAAAATTAAGTTAATGTTTGAGCTTCATTTAAAAAAAAAATTAAAAAGAAAATCAACAAATGCTTAAAGCTTGTTTAGTTTTCAATTTTGAGATCATTATAAATTTTCTACTTCGATGGGTCTATTTTAAGATTATTAAAAAAGGCGTTTGATTTATCATTCTAAAAACTATTTCCTAAAATAAAAAAATAAAAAATAAAAATACGTTTGGCTTTGAATTTTAAGAATAATTATTTCATTACATTTTTATTTCATAAAATTGATTATACAGTAAAATAGAACAATTTTATATTTATCAAGTAAATATATACATTTAAAAGTTAGTAAATCCTACAATTTTTTTTCACCAGAAAAGTAAAACAAAAGAAAAATAACAAATTTTGTTGGCAAAAAATAGAAAATAAAAACCAATGACGTAGATTGAGAATTTTTATCTTTATTCATTTAAAAATAATTTTTAGAATATTTATGAAAATAACCACTAAAAGTTGAATTTTTTTTATTTTTTATAATTTTTATAAAAATTTAAATATTTTTTAAAAAATTATATTTTTTTAGAATTTTATTTTCAAGAATTTTATTTTTTTTCTACTTTATTTTTCATTTTAATATTTTATAGAGTATTTATTTTTTAATGTTTTTTCATTTTATTTTTTTTTGAAAATTTCATATTTTTTGTTTTTTATAATTTGTAATTTTTAAATTTTTTAAATAAAATTTTATTCACACGTTTATTTTCTATGCGTTTGAGGTTTTTCACTGAAAATATTCAAAATGTGCAAAAATACGTTTTGAGTTTTATATTATAAGTTTAATTTTGTTTTTTAAAATGCATTTTCGAAAATGTCAAACCAAACGAGTTTCGGTTTTTTGCAAAATTTGAACTGAGATCAGTTAGAAAATAGAAAACTAAATGCACCATTACTTTTTACCCTTGTTTGAGCCCCATTTTGCCCATAACTCATTTATTTCAACACTCATTTTCAATCACATATTTTTTCATAAAATAATTTTACATACAAGTCGAAAATTTATTCAGTTTTCCTTTGCACTAATTTAATGTCAAGCTTATCTGAGGGATGAAAAGGTGAAACAACCCGTTGAATGAAGATATGCGTAAAATATGAGCTTCAAAATCACACTAGATGGCTGTGAAGAACGCAGAGATTAAACACACATTTCACATCATAGAGATACTCTAATACACATTCTACTGAGTTTATGTTATGCTGATGCTTGATAATGTGAATATAGAATATAGAGCAATATTGTTCATAGTTTTATCTTATTGTATTCACATCCACCTTGACTGTAGTTTCTTAATATTATTCATTGACACAAGTAGTTTCTGCCTCATGGCTAAATGAAGTTTCAAATACCACGACATGAAAAACAAATAAAAACACGAACTGGAGATGGTGGTGTATTGCGTGAAGCAACTCACCATACTTTTTTGTCGTGAAAATAAACGTTTGTAAGATTGACAAGAAGGTCATCGATATAGGTTACTTAAACTTTTAACTATTTTTGTTTAATAATATATTCCTCGTTCAATTTTATTTCTTTGGATATTAAAGTATCACACTGCATTTTGGTAGATTATCTTGATCTTAAATTTTGACATTTTCAAACACTGCAGTTAAACTAATTGAATGTCAATACATGAAATTGTAATTGAATTCTTATTTCGCTCTCATATGCATTATGCTTTATATATGGTCTAATATTTTAAATAAATTAATGTTGATTTTAATGTGTTTCATTGTATTTTTCAACATTAAATATTAGAAATAAAATTTTG
>NW_019230316.1:207507-210704 GCF_002742605.1 Olea europaea var. sylvestris
AAAAAAAATCAGAGAAAATACCCTAAAATAATTGGTTGTGAGATTTTCTTCCCTACGGTCAACAGAAAAAGTAGTACGAGGTTGAAGACAAAAAAAAACTGTGAACGATTTTTTCTCTAGGAATGAAAACTGCAATTTGGAGAGGAATTCTAAGGGAATTTTTTTCCCTGGAGAGAAAGTGAGAGAGGGGTGAAAAGTCGAAACGTTGGGGAGAAATAGGACTGCGCGTGGCCCGGTTCTACTCGATTCTAACGAGAATCGAACCTAACTCAAAAATTTTGGGTATTTATAAGTAGAATTATGGGGTTCAACTTTAATTATGGAACCGTTCGTGTTCAGTTTCATTTGATTCGATTTGGTTCGATTCCATTCAATTCTGGGGTTTCGTACTATATTAAATTTTTTAATATTTACAAATTGTTATAAAAGAGAGAAAATAGAGAAAAGTCAATATACTAAACTGATTTATTGAATTTAGATGTTAGCAATGCTTCAATGAATAAATTGACCATATTGTCATTTGAGCAAATTTGTTGGATATCGATATCGCTATTCTTTTGAAACTCATATTTATGAAAGAATTTTAAAAAAATATGCCTTGTCCGGTCACCTTTGATATAGCCTCATTTGAGTTGTGCAATACAAGCTATATTGTCTTCATACAAAATTGTTGGACTATCTTTATTGACGTTAACCTGCAAGACACTTGGATATGATAAGTCATGTTCCTCAATCATACACAATCTAGGCCTGCTTCATGGATTGCAATAATTTCAGAATGATTTGAATATATTGTTGTCAAGCACTGCTTCACAGATTTCCATGACATAGCATTTCTTCACGTGTAACCACATATCGTGTTTGTAATTTAGTTTTATGTGGGTTAGAGAGATAACTTGCATCTACATATCCCAATGTTTGAAAATAAAACAATCACAAATCGATAGTGTGTTTAACACTATTCAAATGTCTTTGAATTGATGTAGAGTTATATCTTGCAAAGAAATTTACAGAAAATGTTATGTCGAGTCGAGTTCAATCTATAAGATAAGTTAATACTTCAATTGCACTAAGATGTGGTACTTTAGGGCCAAGAACCATTTCTCCATCTTCAAGTGGACGAAATAGATCATTTTTTTACATCAAGTGATCGAATAACCATAGATGATGTCAATGGATGTGCATTATCCATATAAAAAATGTTTTAAAACTTTTTTGTACACGTAGATTGATGAACAAATAATCTATCTACGGAATGTTCAATCTGCAATTCGAGACAAAATTTGATTTTTCGAAATCCTTCATCTCAAATTCATTTTTCAAATAATCAGCAGTTTTGTTGACCTCTTAAGGAGTTCCAATTAAATATAAATTAGCAATATAAATTGCCACAATTGCAAATTCAATATTTGTTTTCTTTATAAAAACAAATGAGCAGACATTGTGATTTTTATAACTCTCATTCAACAAATATTTGCTAAAACGATTATAGCTAGTGGTGGCAATGCTCGCACGAGCTCGGCTCGCACTCGTGGCAAGTCGAGCTCGGGCTCGGCTCGTTGAATTTGGACGCGCTCGGCTCGGCCCACGAGCTCCTGGGCCTAGCCGAATTTGGGCTCGTCCAATTTTATTTTATTTCATTTTTTAAAGAGTTTTACAAATAAATGAAATAATAGAAAATACTTTAAAAAATAATAAAAAGTGTTAAAAAATACAAATAATTTAACGAAAATAATTTTTATTTATTTATATCATATTGTAATACTTTTTATAAAGTATAAAATATTTATATTATGAAAAATAATTATTTTTTAAAATACATTTACAAAAAATATATTTTTTTGATTTCTTTTTAAAGTAGATAAAATGTAAACACACCTCCTTTATTCGGACTTGGAACCGGCTACATCAATTTTAAGTAGACAGAGTTAAAAATTGTACACGAACAACTTGTTGTAACGTGTACAATTTTTTAAAGAAAATTAAATTTAACGATTAAAAAATAAAGAAATTTTGATTAATATAATTAAATCAAATATCACTTACCTGACGACATGCAATTTCAGCATATTTATCTTATAGTAAAAAATGAGCGTCCTATCAATCCTTCACGCACATTAACGCTTTCAAAACATCTTCTTTCAGTCGGCTCCTCACATCGGTCAAAACCCTTTTACATGCACTAAAAGCAGACTCCGAAATAATAGTGTTAATCGGAGGTGTCAGCAGATCTTTCGCAATTGTAGAAACATTTGGCCAACGTCTTTCATACTTTCGTCAGAATTCAATTACTTCTTCTGAACTTTTTTTAATTGTTCTGTCTGTTGACATATTATGATTGAAGTAATCAATTAATTCGACAGACATTGCATTTTGAGTTTCGATCGATGTTTGATAAGATGCAAATGTAGACGACATGGCACTAGATGAACACATTGCAATTGCATCATATCTAAATGTATTGATGCCTTGAAATAAATTTATTATTTCGGCATCATTTTCTTCAATTTCAGCAGAAGGAGTAGGTGCAGAGGGTACCCGACTAACATTCGCACCTATTCTTTACGCATATAAATCATACATTCCACATAATATTTGGTCTAAATTCTTATAGGTGATAAGTGTATCAAGTATTAAAATTTTATTGATTTGATCAATTACGTACTTAGTTCTCGAAATATTATCTCGGGGGTCCATTGTGCATGCTAAAAGAAATAACATAGGCAGTTCTTCCCAATATTTTCTAAACTTTAATTCCATAACAATTATAAATTCACTAAAAGTAGGATCATTTTTATATTTATAAAATGTTCTAGCAATTATATAAAGACGTTCAAGCACCATACAGCTTGTGGAATAATAAACGCCGGATAAAATCTTTGTGATCTCATAAAAAGATGTAAAAAATCGTTTAACTTTCAAAGCTAAAATCCAATCAGATTCATTTAACATACCATCGTCATCACTTCTAACATGTCTATTGTTATAAAAGTCAGTTATTAAATTTTCGAAACCTTCACGTGACTTTAATAGCAAGTAAGTAGAGTTCCATCTATAGCCTACATCGCTAACAAATGTTTTAGCAGTCATCACCCCTAATTCGGTATAAAAATATTTAAATGCTTGTTTTCTACTATGAGAGATCGTAATATATACTAATGCATTCTTAATACTTTGAAGTTCATCCGTTATATGTT
>NW_019230317.1:0-3182 GCF_002742605.1 Olea europaea var. sylvestris
GATTGTAAATAAAATATAATATGCATAAGAAAATTCATTTTAAAATTGTTGGGGAATACACCGATTATGTACATATTATATTACAAAAAAATATACCGTTTATGTTTACGAAATCGAAACAATGTTTCGTCTTACCGAAATGGAGTTTGAGAAACTAACCAATGATTATTGAATCTGACCATTTCCATTCTTGAATTAAAACATGTGATTCTTCATATCGAACCTTGCATAAACCATATAAATAAAATTAATCATTTTATAAAATTAAGTAGAAATGAAATCAGAAAAAAATTAGATGTAAGTGATACGATTGGCCAAGGCGAGTATAACTCTTTCCTTGAGATGAATTTGCCCCGCATCGGGGCCAACGATTTTTCGACAATAATCTCCCAAAATACAACGACCATGTCAAGTCATAGGAGCACTCCAAATGACTTCAACCAGCAAACTCGAACGGAATTCTCTTTCTAACAAGGAAATGCTATGGAATTAGAAAGAAAAAAATTGCAAGAGGAGAATGAATGCTCAATACAATTGGTGTAGCCAAAATCATGTCCATAGGGTTCTATTTATAGATGTAGAAATGGTGCAAATGAACTAGTGTGAGCCAAAACATGCATCCTTTCAAAAAATTGCAACACTTAGCTAAAACCTGCATCCTTTCGAAAAGTTGCAACACTTCATTTCATCCAACTTTGGTCCGCAATTTCTCATTCATTCGGAATTGGTTTCGAGATTTCAAATATACCACGACGATCTACTCGACGAGTAGAATAAGTTGGTCTATTTACTTTTATAATTTGACCATCGAATCAAGTCCGAATATTTGGTCGAAATTGACACGTAGTCACACCTTTTCATTTTCCATTTTTACACACATTTTCATTTTCCAATTTTTGGTTAATTATTTGAACCAATTCGTACACCACATTCTTTCAAAAAATATATTTTTAAACAATGATTTGATATTATTTCAGCAACACATTCTTTAATAAAATAATATTAAACGTAAATTCAAAAATATTCCTTATTTTTGCCACATATTTTTTTATCAATACAATATTAAAAAATGCATTCTTACTAAAATAATATTAACAAACGAAGGCCTAATGAGTTGGGGGTATTTCAGTACTTGTGCAGACTCAAGAGGATAAGCTTCTTCCCCCCAAACAACTGTACACCATTCCCACCAACCAATTAACAATTACATGTAATAACGAAAACAAGCACAAGAGGAGGGAAAACAATCAATTATGGGAACCTACTCATATGCACATCCTTTACAATTCCCACTTTCATTAACCCTAATCAAACACAGAAGAATCCCACCCCCAATCCTCACCCCAAACCCATCAAAAACCCACCTCAAGTTCAATCCAGTCTCAGCCACGCTAAATTCCCCAAAAGGATTCGGACCCACCTCAAAAAAACTCAAAAAATTCAAAAAACCAAAGAAAAATAACGACACCAACGACGAAGAAGATGAAGAAGAAGAGGATGAGAAAGAAGAAGGCGTTATCCCAGAAATAGTTACCAACAGAATGATGAGTAGAATGGGATTTTCTGTTGGAATTCCTCTGTTTATTGGGCTTTTGTTTTTCCCATTCTTTTACTATCTCAAAGTTGGATTGAAAATTGATGTGCCCACTTGGATTCCCTTCATTGTCTCATTTATCTTCTTTGGGACTGCACTTTTAGGAGTGAGTTATGGGATTGTGTCATCCAGTTGGGATCCGACGAGGGAAGGCTCATTGTTGGGTTGGAATGAAGCTAAGAAGAATTGGCCTGTTTTCTGGCAATCAATATGGGGTGGAGGATCAAAGAAGTAGGAAATCATTTTGTTCTCTTGTTACTTGATGAGTTTGTATCATTCCAGATTCCCAAGAGGAAGAAGATTTTTGGATACTAGTTGGTTTTTTATCAATCTATTAGTCTATTAATTGTTACTGGGAAAAGTCTACAAAAGTCTACATCTATATAATTGTTGCACATTATCAATCTATTAGTCTATTAATTGTTACTGGGAAAAGTCTACAAAAGTCTACATCTATATAATTGTTGCACATTATCAATCTATTAGTCTATTAATTGTTACTGGGAAAAGTCTACAAAAGTCTACATCTATATAATTGTTGCACATTATCAATCTATTAGTCTATTAATTGTTACTGGGAAAAGTCTACAAAAGTCTACATCTATATAATTGTTGCACATTATCAATCTATTAGTCTATTAATTGTTACTTGAAAAAATCTACATGTACATAATTATTGCACATAATATTATCCATAACGTGATATGACAATCATCTGATTATTAATGTGAAATTGCGAGATTTGAATTAAAAGTTGGATAGTACCACATGTAATTATGAACACCATCATGTAATAATTATGTACATGTAACACTTCTCACATGTGAACTATTTCGTGGGTGCACAATATATGTCGAAAAGCCTTTAGTTTGTATCACGAAGTTTTTGATTGTTTGCTAAAAAAGAAATCAATGGAGAATTAATTGATTTGTTATGTCGATTTATTGCGTTCTAATCCGTTTTAAATACTTATTTTATATTTCCATTGCATTAATGATTCAAAGTGCAAAATATTTTTTGCATTTTTTAATATTGCTATAAACTTGTAGGTAGGGGGGGGGGGGGGGGGGGGGGGGGAGCAAACATAAATCAATGGTAGGTAGTTGACATATAGAAGCCGTGGGTAATTAAAAAAATAATAAAAATATCAGGCTCCATTTTGTTCACTTTCCAAAATTTTGGGGACCAAGGCTGCAATTTCCCTATCGTTTCTAACTTCTAATAGAAAGGGGAAGGAAGGTCCACTATTGATGTAATAGTAACTTAATCTAATTTTACTATGCATGATGTCATTTTTTATTTTCCATTTTGTTTATGTCAAACAAATATTCTTCCACACATCATGTCACTAATATTAAAAAGATAATTATGTCAAACAAATGTTCTTCCACACATCATGTCACTAGCATTAAAATAATAATAATAATTTTAGTAAATATAAACTGTCATGAACAACCAAAAAAATAAAAAAAATCTTCGCACATGAACTTTAAAAAAAATAAAACTAAACTCTTCGCACAATGTGGAGAGATGTTAAATCATGTGTGGAGTAAAAAATGAAGAAAAAACTCTCCACATAGTGCGGAGG
>NW_019230318.1:0-3181 GCF_002742605.1 Olea europaea var. sylvestris
GCAAGTGCTCATTCTTTCGAAAAATGGCCGAAATCCCTTATACGTCACGACGAAGTTGCGTGTTCAATCCAAAACGATCGCTACATTTCCAAAAAGTACTTATGGGCCCGAAACGGACACCGTGTGCAAATCTACGCTCAATTCTTCGAACTCCGACAATCCAAGCGTTCCAAATATGCAAGTGCTCATTATTTCGAAAAATGTCCGAAATCCCTTATACGTCACGACGAAGTTGTGTGTACAATCCAAAACGGTCATTACATTTCCAAAAAGTACTTATGGGCCCAAAACTGAGACCGTGAGCCAAAGTTACGCTCAATTCTTCGAACGCCGACAATCCAAGCGTTCCAAATATGCAAGTGCTCATTCTTTCGAAAAATGGCCGAAATCCCTTATACGTCACGACGAAGTTGTGAGTTCAATCCGAAACGATCGTTACATTTCCAAAAAGTACTTTTGGGCCCAAAATGGGCACCGTGTGCAAAAGTTACGCTCAAATCTTCGAACGCCGACAATCCAAGCATTCCAAATATGCAAGTGCTCATTCTTTCGAAAAATGGCCGAAATCCCTTATACGTCACGACGAAGTTGTAAGTTCAATCCGAAACGATCGTTACATTTCCAAAAAGTACTTATGGGCCCAAAACGGACACCGTGTGCAAAAGTTATGCTCAATTCTTCGAACGCCGATAATCCAAGCGTTCCAAATATGCAAGTGCTCATTCTTTCGAAAAATGGTCGAAATCCCTTATACGTCACGACGGAGTTGTGAGTTCAATCCAAAATGATCGCTACATTTCCAAAAAGTACTTATGGGCCCAAAATGGACACCGTGTGCAAAAGTTACGCTCAATTCTTTGAACGCCGACAATCCAAGCGTTCCAAATATGCAAGTACTCATTCTTTCGAAAAATGGCTGAAATCCCTTATATGTCACGACGATGTCGTGAGTTCAATCCAAAATGATCGCTACATTTCCAAAAAGGACTTATGGGCCCAAAACTGACACTGTGTGCAAAAGTTACGCTCAATTCTTTGAACGCCGACAATCCAAGCGTTCCAAATATGCAAGTACTCATTCTTTCGAAAAATGGCTGAAATCCCTTATATGTCACGACGATGTCGTGAGTTCAATCCAAAATGATCGCTACATTTCCAAAAAGGACTTATGGGCCCAAAACTGACACTGTGTGCAAAAGTTACGCTCAATTCTTTGAACGCCGACAATCCAAGCGTTCCAAATATGCAAGTACTCATTCTTTCGAAAAATGGCTGAAATCCCTTATATGTCACGACGATGTCGTGAGTTCAATCCAAAACGATCGCTACATTTCCAAAAAGTACTTATGGGCCCAAAACTGACACCGTGTGCAAATCTACGCTCAATTCTTCGAACGTCAACAATCTAAGCGTTCCAAATATGCAAGTGCTCATTATTTTGAAAAATGTCCGAAATCCCTTATACGTCACGACGAAGTTGTGTGTTCAATCAAAAACGGTCGCTACATTTCCAAAAAGGACTTATGGGCCCAAAACTGAGACCGTGTACAAAAGTTACGCTCAATTCTTCGAACGCCGACACTCCATGCGTTCCAAATATGCAAGTGCTCATTATATCGAAAAATGCTCGAAATCCCTTATATGTCCCGACGAAGTTGTGTGTTCAATCCAAAACGGTCGCTACATTTCCAAAAAGTACTTACGGGCCCAAAATTGACATCGTGTGCAAAAGTTACGCTCAATTCTTCGAACGCCGACAATTCAAGCGTTCCAAATATGTAAGTGCTCATTCTTTCGAAAAATGGCCGAAATCCCTTATACGTCACGATGAAGTCGTGAGTTCAATCCAAAACGATCGCTACATTTCCAAAAAGTACCTATGGGCCCAAAACGGACACCGTGTGCAAAAGTTACGCTCAATTCTTCGAACTCCGATAATCCAAGCGTTCCAAATATGCAAGTGCTCATTCTTTCGAAAAATGGCCGAAATCCCTTATACGTCACGAAGAAGTTGCGTGTTCAATCCAAAACGGTCGCTACATTTCCAAAAAGTACTTATGGGCCCAAAACGGACACCGTGTGCAAATCTACGCTCAATTCTTCGAACGCCGACAATCCAAGCGTTCCAAATATGCAAGTGCTCATTATTTCGAAAAATGTCCGAAATCCCTTATACGTCACGACGAAGTTGTGTGTACAATCCAAAACGGTCGTTACATTTCCAAAAAGTACTTATGGACCCAAAACTGAGACCGTGAGCAAAAGTTACGCTCAATTCTTCGAACGCCGACAATCCAAGCGTTCCAAATATGTAAGTGCTCATTCTTTCGAAAAATGGCCGAAATCCCTTATAAGTCACGACGAAGTTGTGAGTTCAATCCGAAACGATCGTTACATTTCCAAAAAGTACTTTTGGGCCCAAAATGGACATTGTGTGCAAAAGTTACGCTCAATTCTTCGAACGTCGACAATCCAAGCATTCCAAATATGCAAGTGCTCATTCTTTCGAAAAATGGCCGAAATCTCTTATACGTCACGACGAAGTTGTGAGTTCAATCCGAAACGATCGTTACATTTCCAAAAAGTACTTATGGGCCCAAAACGGACACCGTGTGCAAAAGTTACGCTCAATTCTTCGAACGCCGATAATCCAAGCGTTCCAAATATGCAAGTGCTCATTCTTTCGAAAAATGGCCGAAATCCCTTATACGTCACGACGAAGTTGTGAGTTCAATCCAAAACGGTCGCTACATATCCAAAAAGTACTTACGGGCCCAAAATTGAAATCGTGTGCAAAAGTTACGCTCAATTCTTTGAACGCCGACAATTCAAGCGTTCCAAATATGCAAGTGCTCATTCTTTCGAAATATGGCCGAAATCCCTTATACGTCACGACGAAGTTGAGAGTTCTATCCAAAACGTTCGCTACATTTCCAAAAAGTAGTTATGGGCCCAAAACTGATACCGTGTGCAAAAGTTACGCTCAATTCTTCGAACGCCGACAATCCAAGCGTTCCTAATATGCAAGTGCTCATTCTTTCAAAAAATGGCCGAAATCCCCTATACGTCACGACGGAGTTGTGAGTTCAATCCAAAATGATCGCTACATTTCCAAAAAGTACTTTTGGGCCCAAAACGGACACCGTGTGCAAAAGTTACGCTCAATTCTTCGAACGCCGAC
>NW_019230319.1:0-3181 GCF_002742605.1 Olea europaea var. sylvestris
TCCAAAAAGTACTTATGGGCCCAAAACGGACACTGTGTACAAAAGTTACGCTCAATTCTTCGTACGCCGACTATCCAAGCCTTTCACACATAAAATGGCTCATTCTTTCAAAAAATGGCCAAAATCCCTTATAGGTCATGATGAAGTTGTGAGTTCAATCCAAAAGGGTAGCTACATTTCCAAAAAGTACTTATGGTCCCAAAACGGACACCGTGTGCAAAAGTTACGCTCAATTCTTCGTACGCCGACTATCCAAGCCTTCAAAACATAAAACTGCTCACTCTTTCCAAAAAATGGGCAAAATCCCTCATACGTCACGACGAAGTGGTGAGTACAATCCAAAACGGTCGCTACATTTCCAAAAAGTACTTATGGGCCCAAAACGGACACCGTGTACAAAAGTTACGCTCAATTCTTCGTACGCCGACTATCCAAGCCTTCCAAACATAAAACTGCTCACGCTTTCCAAAAAAGGGCCTAAATCCCTCATACGTCACGATGAAGTATTTAGTTCAATCCAAAAGGGTCGCTACATTTCCAAAAAGTACTTATGGGCCCAAAACGGACACCGTGTGCAAAAGTTACGCTCAATTCTTCGTACGCCGACTATCCAAGCCTTCCAAACATAAAACTGTTCACTATTTCCAAAAAAAGGCCAAAATCCTTCATACGTCACGACTAAGTAGTGAGTTCAATCCAAAAGGGTCGCTACATTTCAAAAAAGTACTTATGGGCCAAAAACGGACACCGTGTGCAAAAGGTACGCTCAATTCTTCGTACGCTGACTATCTAAGCCCTCCAAGTATAAAAGTGCTAATTCTTTCAAAAAATGGCCGAAATCCGTCATACGTCACGATGAAGTGGTGTGTTCAATCCAAAAGGGTCGCTGCATTTCCAAAAAGTACTTATGGGCCCAAAACGGACACCGTGTGCAAAAGTTATGCTCAATTCTTCGTACGCCGACTATCCAAGCCTTCGAAACATAAAACTGCTCACTCCTTCCAAAAAATGGTCAAAATCCCTCATACATCACGACGAAGTAGTGAGTTCAATCCAAAACGATCGCTACATTTCCAAAAAGTACTTATGGGCCCAAACGGACACCGCGTGCAAAAGTTACGCTCAATTCTTCGTACGCCGACTATCCAAGTCTTCCACACATAAAATCGGTCATTCTTTTGAAAAATGGCCGAAATCCCTTATAGGTCATGATGAAGCTGTGAGTTCAATCCAAAAGGGTCGCTACATTTCCAAAAAGTACTTATGGGCCCAAAACGGACACCGTGTGCAAAAGTTACGCTCAATTCTTCGTACGCCGACTATCCAAGCCTTACAAACATAAAACTGCTCACTCCTTCCAAAAAATGGGTAAAATCCCTAATACGTCACGACGAAGTGGTGAGTACAATCCAAAACGGTCGCTACATTTTCAAAAAGTACTTATGGGCCCAAAACGGACACCGTGTGCAAAAGTTACGCACAATTCTTCGTACGCCGACTATCCCAGCCTTCCAAATATAAAACTGCTCACTCTTTCCAAAAATGGGCAAAATCCCTCATACGTCACGATGAAGTATTGAGTTCAATCCAAAACGGTCGCTACATTTCCAAAAAGTACTTATGGGCCCAAAACAGACACCGTGTGCAAAAGTTACGCTCAATTCTTCGTACGCCGACTATCCAAGCCTTACAAACGTAAAACTGTTCACTCTTTCCAAAAAATGGCCAAAATCCTTCATACGTCACGACTAAGTAGTGAGTTCAATCCAAAAGGGTCGCTACATTTCCAAAAAGTACTTATGGGCCCAAAACGGACACCGTGTGCAAAAGTTACGCTCAATTCTTCGTACGCCGACTATCCAAGCCTTACAAACGTAAAACTGTTCACTCTTTCCAAAAAATGGCCAAAATCCTTCATACGTCACGACTAAGTAGTGAGTTCAATCCAAAAGGGTCGCTACATTTCCAAAAAGTACTTATGGGCCCAAAACGGACACCGTGTGCAAAAGTTACGCTCAATTCTTTGTATGCCGACTATCCAAGCCTTCCAAACATAAAACTGCTCACTCTTTGCAAAAAATGGCCAAAATCCCTCATACGTCATGATGAAGTAGTGAGTTCAATCCAAAAGGTTCGCTACATTTCCAAAAAGTACTTATGGGCCCAAAACGGACACCGTGTGAAAAAGGTACGCTCAATTCTTCGTACGCTGACTATTCAAGCCCTCCAAGTATAAAAGTGCTAATTCTTTCAAAAAATGGCCGAAATCCATCGTACATCACGACGAAGTGGTGAGTTCAATCCAAAAGGGTCGCTACATTTCCAAAAAGTACTTGTCGGCCCAAAACAGACACCGTGTGCAAAAGTTACGCTCAATTCTTCGTATGCCGACTATCCAAGCCTTCCAAACATAAAACTGCTCACTCTTTCCAAAAAATGGCCAAAATCCCTCATACGTCACGATGAAGTAGTGAGTTCAATCCGAAAGGGACGCTAGATTTCCAAAAATTACTTATGGGCCCGAAACGGACACCGTGTGCAAAAGTTACGCTCAATTTTTCGTACGCCGACTATCCAAGCCTTCCAAACATAAAACTGTTTACTCTTTCCAAAAAATGACCAAAATCCTTCATACGTCCCGACTAAGTAGTGAGTTCAATCCAAAAGGGTCGCTATATTTCCAAAAAGTACTTATGGGCAAAAAATGGACACCGTGTGCAAAAGGCACGCTCAATTCTTCGTACGCTGACTATCCAAGCCCTCAAAGCATAAAAGTGCTAATTCTTTCAAAAAATGGCCGAAATCCATCATACAACACGACGAACTTGTGAGTTCAATCCAAAAGGGTCGCTACATTTCCAAAAAGTACTTATGGGCCCAAAACGGACACCGTGTGCAAAATTTACGCTCAATTCTTTGTACGCCGACTATCCAAGCCTTCCAAACATAAAACTGCTCACTCTTTCCAAAAAATGGCCAAAATCCCTCATTCGTCACGACGAAGTGGTGAGTACAATCCAAAAGGGTCGCAACATTTTCAAAAAGTACTTATGGGCCCAAATAGGACACCGTGTGCAAAAGTTACGCTCAATTCTTCGTACGCCGACTATCCAAGCCTTACAAACATAAAACTGTTCACTCTTTCCAAAAAATGGCCAAAATCCTTCATACGTCACGACTA
>NW_019230320.1:0-3180 GCF_002742605.1 Olea europaea var. sylvestris
TGAGGGATTTCGGCCACTTTTCGAAAGAATGAGCACTTGCATATTTGGAACGCTTGGAGAGTCGGCGTACGAAGAATTCAGCGCAACTTTTGCGCACGGTGTCCGCTTCGGGCCCATAAGTACTTTTTGGAAGTGTAGCGACCGTTTTGGATTGAACTCAAAACTTCGTCGTGACGTATGAGGGATTTTAGCGATTTTTCGAAACAATGAGCACTTGCATATTTGGAACGCTTGGAGAGTCGGCGTACGAAGAATTCAGCGCAACTTTTGCGCACGGTGTCCGCTTCGGGCCCATAAGTACTTTTTGGAAGTGAAGCGACCGGTTTGGATTGAACTCAAAACTTCGTCGTGACGTATGAGGGATTTCGGCCATTTTTGGAAAGAATGAGCACTTGCATATTTGGAACGCTTGGAGAGTCGGCGTACGAAGAATTCAGCGTAACTTTTGCACACGGTGTCCGTTTTGGGCCCATAAGTACTTTTTGGAAATGTAGCGACCATTTTGGATTGAACATAGGACTTCGTCGTGACGTATGAGGGACTTTAGTAATTTTCGAAAGAATGAGCACTTGCATATTTGGAACGCTTGGATAGTCGGCGTACGGAGAATTGAGCCTAACTTTTGCACACGGTGTTCATTTCGGGCCAATAAGTACTTTTTCGAAATGTGGCGACCGTTTTGGATTGTACTTAAGATTTCATCGTGACGTATGAGGGATTTCATCCATTTTTCGAAAGAATGGACACTTGCATATTTGGAACGCTTGGAGAGTCGACGGACGAAGAATTCAGCGTAACTTTTGCACACGGTGTCCGTTTCGGGCCCATAATTACTTTTTAGAAATGTAGCGACCGTTTTGTATTGAACTCACAACTTCGTCGTGACGTATGAGGGATTTTAGCGATTTTTTAAAGAATGAGCTCTTGGATATTTGAAACGCTTGGAGAGTCGGCGTACGAAAAATTGAGCTTAACTTTTGTCCACGGTGTCCGTTTCGGGCCCATAAGTACTTTTTGGAAATGTAGCGACCGTTTTGGATTGAACTCACAACTTCATCGTGACGTATGAGGGATTTTAGCCATTTTCAAAAGAATGAGCACTTGCATATTTGGAACGCTTGGATAGTCGGCGTACGGGGAATTGAGCGTAACTTTTGCACACGTTGTCCGTTTCGGGCCCATAAGTACTTTTTGGAAATGTAGCGACCTTTTTGGATTGAACTTAAGACTTTGTCGTGACATATGAGGGATTTTAGCCATTTTTCGAAAGAATGAGCACTTGCATATTTGGAACGCTTGGAGAGTCGGCGTACGAAGAATTCAGCATAACTTTTGCACACGGTGTCCATTTCGGGCCGATAAGTACTTTTTGGAAATGTAGCGACCATTTTGGATTGAACTCATAACTTCGTCGTGACGTAAAAATCACTAAAATCCCTGATACGCCACGAAGAATGAGCACTTGGATATTTGGAACGCTTGGAGAGTCGGCGTATGAAGAATTTAGTGTAACTTTTGCACACGGTGTCCGTTTCGGGCCCATAAGTACTTTTTGGAAGTGTCGCGACCGTTTTGGATTGAACTCTCAACTTCGTCATGACTTATGAGGGATTTTAGCAATTTTTCGAACGAATGAGCACTTGCATATTTGGAACGCTTGGAGAGTCGACGTAAGAAGAATTGAGCGTAACTTTTGTCCACGGTGTCCGTTTCGGGCCCATAAGTACTTTTCGGAAATGTAGCGACCGTTTGGGATTGAACTCACAACTTCGTCGTGACGTATGAGGGATTTTAGCAATTTTTCGAACGAATGAGCACTTGCATATTTGGAACGCTTGGAGAGTTGGCGTACGAAGAATTCAGCGTAACTTTTGTACACGGTGTCCATTTAGGGCCCATAAGTACTTTTTGGAAATGTAGCGACCGTTTTTGATTGAACTCACAACTTCTTCGTGACGTATGAGGGATTTCGGCCATTTTTGGAATGAATGAGCGCTTGCATATTTGGAACGCTTGGATAGTCGGCGTACGAAAAATTCAGCGTAACTTTTGCACACGGTGTCCGTTTCGGGCCCATAAGTTCTTTTTGGAAATGTAGCGACCGTTTGGGATTGAACTCACAACTTCGTTGTGACGTATGCGGGATTTTAGCAATTTTTCGAACGAATGAGTACTTGCATATTTGGAACGCTTGGAGAGTTGGCGTACGAAGAATTCAGCGTAACTTTTGCACACGGTGTCCATTTCGAGCCCATAAGTACTTTTTGGAAATGTAGCGACCGTTTTTGATTGAACTCACAACTTCGTCATGACGTATGAGGGATTCCGGCCATTTTTGGAAAGAATGAGCACTTGCATATTTGGAACGCTTGGAGAGTCGGCGTACGAAGAATTCAGCGTAACTTTTGCACACGGTGTCCGTTTCGGGCCCATAAGTACTTTTTGGAAATGTGGCGACCGTTTTGGATTGAACTCACCACTTCGTCGTGACGTATGAGGAATTTTAGTGATTTTTCAAAAGAATGAGCATTTGCATATTTTGAACGCTTGGATAGTCGACGTACGGAGAATTGAGCGTAACTTTTGCACGCGTTGTCCGTTTTGGGCCCATAAGTACTTTTTGGAAATGTAGCGACCGTTTTGGATTGAACTCAAAACTTCGACGTGACGTATGAGGGATTTCAGCGATTTTTTCAAAGAATGAGCATTTGCATATTTTGAACGCTTGGATAGTCGACGTACGGAGAATTGAGCGTAACTTTTGCACACGGTGTCCGTTTCGGGCCCATAAGTACTTTTTGGAAATGTAGCGACCGTTTTGGATTGAACTTAAGACTTCGTCGTGACGTATGAGGAATTTTAGTGATTTTTCAAAAGAATGAGTACTTGCATGTTTGGAACGCTTGGATAGTCGGCGTACGAAGAATTTAGCGTAACTTTTGCACGCGGTGTCCGTTTCGGGCCCATAAGTACTTTTTGGGAATGTAGCGACCGTTTTGGATTGAACTCACAACTTCGTCTTAACGTGTGAGGGATTTTATCGATTTTTCGAACGAATGAGCACTTGCATATTTGGAACGCTTGGAGAGTTGGCGTGCGAAGAATTCAGCGTAACTTTTGCACACGGTGTCCATTTCGGGCCCATAAGTACTTTTTGGAAATGTAGCGACCGTTTTTGAT
>NW_019230321.1:0-3180 GCF_002742605.1 Olea europaea var. sylvestris
GGCGCGATTTTTGCTCCCGATCGACTAGTCAAATTTTTGCTCATTCCGACATCGCCGCGAGAAATGACGAAATTGCCCCCTGCGCGGTTTTTGTTTCCGATCATCCAGTCAAATTTTAGCCCATTCCGACACCGTCGAGAAAAATTACAAAATTGCCCCCGGCGCGATTTTTGTTTTCGATTAACCTGTCAAATTTTATCCAATTCCGACACAGTTGCGAAAAATGACGAAATTACCCCCGACGCGATTTTTGTTCCCAACTAACTTGTTAAATTTTAGCCCATTCCAACACAATCGCTAAAAATGACGAAATTGCCCCCGGTGCGATTTTTATTTCCGATCAACCTATCAAATTTTAGCCAATTCCAACCCCCGGCGTGGTTTTTGTTGTCCCGATCAACCTGTCAAATTTGAGCCCATTCCGACATAGTCGCGAAAAATGACGAAATTGCCCCCGGCGCGATTTTTGTTTCCGATCAACCAGTCAAATTTTTGCCCATTCCGACACAGTCGCGAAAAATGTTGAAATTTCCCTCGGCACGATTTTTGTTTCCGATCAACCAGTCAAATTTTAGCCTATTTCGACATCGCCGCGAAAAATGACAAAATTTCCCCCGGCTCGATTTTTGTTTCCGATCAACCTATAAAATTTTAGTCAATTCCGACGCAGTTTCGAAAAATGACGAAATTACCCCCAGCGCGTTTTTTTTCTCTATCAACCTGTCAAATTTGAGCCCATTCCGACACAGTCGAGAAAAATGACGAAATAGCCCCAGGCGCGGTTTTTGTTTCCGATCATCCAGTCAAATTTTAGCCCATTCTGACACAGTCGCAAAAATGATTAAATTGCCCTTGGCGCGATTTTTGTTTCCGATCAACCTGTCAAATTTTAGCCAATTCCATCACAGTCGCTAAAAATGACGAAATTACCCACGGTCGTGGTTTTTGTACCTGATCAACCTGTCAAATTTGAGCCCATTTCGACACAGTCACGAAAAATGACGAAATTGCCCCCTGAGCGATTTTTGTTCCCGACCAACCTATCAAATTTTAGCCCATTCCGACACAATCGCGAAAAAAGACGAAATTGCCCTCGGTGCGATTTTTATTTCCGATCAACCTATCAAATTTTAGCCAATTTCAGCACAGTTGCGAAAAATGACGAAATTACCCCCGGCGCGATTTTTGTTCCCGATCAACCTGTCAAATTTGAGCCCATTCCGGCACAGTCGCGAAAAATAACGAAATTACCCCGGCGCGATTTTTGTTTCCGATCAACCTGTCAAATTTTAACCAATTCCGACACAGTTGCGAAAAATGATGAAATTCACCCGGAGCGATTTTTGTTCCCGATCAGCTGTCAAATTTGAGCCCATTCCGACATGGCCAAGAAAAATGACGAAATTGCCCCCGGCGCGATTTTTGCTTCCTATCAACCTCTCAAATTTTAGCCCATTCCGACACAGTCTCGAAAAATGATGAAATTGCCCACGGCGCGATTTTTGTTTCTGATCAACTAGTCAAATTTTAGCCCAGTCCGACATCGTCTCGAGAAATGACGAAATTGCCCCCGGCGCGATTTTTGTTTCCGATCATCCAGTCAAATTTTAGCCCGTTCCGACACCGTTGCGAAAAATTACAAAATTGCCCCCGGCGCGATTTTTGTTTTCGATTAATTGTCAAATTTTAGCCAATTCGGAAACAGTTGCGAAAAATGACGAAATTACCCCCGTCGCGATTTTTGTTCCCGACCAACTAGTCAAATTTTAGCCCATTCCGACACAATCGCTAAAAATGACGAAATTGCCCCCGGTACGATTTTTATTTCCTATCAACCTATGAAATTTTAGCCAATTCCAACACAGTAGCGAAAAATGACGAAATTACCCCTGGCGTGGTTTTTGTTCCCGATCAACCTGTCAAATTTGAGCTCGTTCCGACACTGTCGCGAAAAATGACGAAATTGCCCCCGGCGCGATTTTTGTTTTTGATCAACCAGTTAAATTTTTGCCCATTACGACACAGTCGCGAAAAATGATTAAATTGCCCCCGGCGCGATTTTTGTTTCCGATCAACCTGTCAAATTTTAGCCAATTCCGATACAGTCGCGAAAAATGACGAAATTGCCCTCGACGCGGTTTTTGTTTCCGATCAACGTGTCAAATTTTAGCCAATTCCGACACAGCTGCTAAAAATGACGAAATTACCCACGGCGCGATTTTTGTTCCCGATCAACCTGTCGAATTTGAGCCCATTCTGACACAGTCACGAAAAATGACGAAATTAACCCCGGCGCGATTTTTGTTTCCGATCAACGTGTCAAATTTTAGCCCATTCCGACACAGTCGCGAAAAATGACGAAATTGCCCTAGACGCGGTTTTTGTTTCCGATCAACCTATCAAATTTTAGCCCATTCCGACACAGTCGCGAAAAATGACCAAATTGCCCTTGGCTCGATTTTTGTTTCCGATCAACCAGTCAAATTTTACCCCATTCCGACACGGTCGAGAAAACTGACGAATTTGCCCCCGGCGCGATTTTTATGTCCGATCAACTTGTCAAATTTGAGCCCATTCCGACACAGTCACGAAAAATGACGAAATTGTCCCCGGTGCAATTTTTGTTCCCGATCAACCTGTCAAATTTGAGCCCATTCCGACACAGTCACGAAAAATGACGAAATTGTCCCCGGCGCGATTTTTGTTTCCGATCAACCTGTTAAATTTTAGCCCATTCCGACACAGTCGCTAAAAATGACCGAACTGCCCTTGGCTCAATTTTTGGTTCCGATCAACTTGTCAAATTTTACCCCATTTCGACACGGTCGAGAAAACTGACGAACTTGCGCCCGGCGCGATTTTTATGTCCGATCAACCTGTCAAATTTGAGCCCATTCCAAATCCATCGCGAAAAACGACGAAATTGCCCCTGGCGCGATTTTTGTTCCCGATCAACCTGTCAAATTTGAGCCCATTCCGACACAGTCACGAAAAATGACGAAATTGTCCCCGGCGCGATTTTTGTTTCCGATCAACCTGTCAAATTTTAGCCCATTCCGACATAGTCGCTAAAAATGACCGAATTGCCCTTGGCTCTATTTTGGTTCCGATCAACTTGTCAAATTTTACCCCATTCCGACACAGTCAAATTTGAGCCCATTCCGACACAGGCAAGAAAAA
>NW_019230322.1:0-1344 GCF_002742605.1 Olea europaea var. sylvestris
TTGTACTTATAGATTCTGGAGCTACACATTCGTTCATTTCTTCTTCGTTTGTTGCAAAGTCTAAAGTAAAATGTGAATTCCTTTCGTATACCTTAGAAATCTCTCTTCCATCTGGAAAGATACTTGTGGTTGACCAAATAGCTAGAAATCTTAAGATGAAAATTGATGGTAGAGGTATAGCGGTAGATCTAATTCTATTAACGATAAAAGAATTTGATGTTATCCTTGGTATGGACTGGTTGTCTAAAAACTATGCAACTATTCATTGTACCGAGAGAATGGTGATTTTTCGAAGACTGGGCGAGGAAGAGTTTCGCTTTGTGGGAATTGAGGCAAATACCTTGTCTCCTATAGTGTCAACAACTCAAGTTGAAAGGATGCCGAAAAAAAGAATTAGGTCATAGATTTCTAGTATCGATGACCAACATTAAACAAGATAAGTTGTTAGTTGAGGATGTTCGAATAGTTCGACACTATAAAGATGTTTTTTTGAAAGACCTTCTAGGTGTACCACCAGACAGGCAAGTAAAGTTTACCATCCACTTGGTACCAGGAGCAGCACCTATTTCAAAGGCCCCATATCGTATGGCACTGTTGGAACTGCAAGAGTTGAAGGGACAGTTGAAGGAGCTTCTTGATAAGGGTTTCATTAGACCAATTGTATCACCTTGGGGTGCACCTGTGTTATTTGTGAAAAAAGAAGGATGGAACAATGAGGTTGTGCATTGACTATCGAGAATTGAATCGCCTCACTATCAAAAACAAATATCCACTTCCAAGAATAGAAGATTTGTTTGACCAGCTCAAGGGTGCTACAGTATTTTCAAAGATCGATCTAAGATCAGGATAGCATCAATTGAAAATTAAGTTAGATGATATCCCTAAGACAGCTTTTAGGACGCGTTATGGGCATTATGAATTTTTGGTGATGCCTTTCGGATTAACTAATGCCCCGGCAGTATTTATGGATCTAATGAACAAAGTCTTCCATGAATACTTAGACCAATTTGTCATAGTTTTTATTGATGACATCTTAATCTATTTGAAGAGTAATGAGAAACATCTCACGATTGTCTTGGAAACTCTAAGAGAATATAAGCTTTATGCCAAATTCAAGAAACGTGAATTCTAGTTGGATACAATAGGTTTTTTAGGGCACGTAATCACATCACAAGGAATTGAAGTAGACCCAATTAAAGTAGAAGCAATAAATAATTGGGTAAGACCAACCAATGTTAAAGAGATGCAGAACTTCTTGGGATTGGCTGGTTACTATAGAAGATTTATCGAGGGATTTTCTAAAATAGCAGGACCATTGACCCAGTTGACTCGAAAAGGGATAAA
>NW_019230322.1:1913-3180 GCF_002742605.1 Olea europaea var. sylvestris
TGAGGAAAGAAATTCTTGAAGAAGCACACTTAACTCCATATACTGCTCATCCAGGAGGTATAAAAATGTATCGTGATCTAAGGAGTATGTTTTGGTGGAGAAATATGAAACGGTGCATAGGTCTTTTTGTCAGGAGGTGCATGACTTGTCAACAGGTAAAAGCTGAACATCAAAGGTCATCTGGATTGTTGGAACCATTAACAATTCCATAATGGAAATGGGAGCATATAACTATGGATTTTGTTATGGGTTTTCCAAAATCAACTAGGGGAAATGATGCTATGTGGGTTATAGTGGATCGGTTAACAAAGTCAGCTCATTTCCTACCGGTAAGAATGAATTTTAGTATGGATCAATATGCGCGATTGTACATCAAAGAGGTCATCCATTTGCATGGTATCCCAGCCTCAATTGTATCGGATAGAGATCCAAGATTTACCTCAAAATTTTGGAAAAGTTTGCAAGGAGCTATGGGAACCAAGTTAAACTTCAGCTTTTCATCCTCAAATCGATGGACAATCGGGGAGGACTATACAGACTTTGGAGGATATGCTACGTGTCTGTGTCCTTGATTTAGGAGGCAGTTGGGAAAGTTATGTACCATGGGTAGAGTTTGCCTATAATAATAGCTATCAAGCTACGATAAAGATGGCACCTTACGAAGCTCTCTATGGCAGGAGATGTAGAGCTCCTCTTTATTGGGATGAAGTAGGTGAATGAAGAGTTTTAGGACCCAAAATAATTGAGGAAACTAGTTGAGCAGTTGATAAATAAGAGCTAGAATCAAGGCAGCCCAGGACCGACAAAAAAAGTTATGCTGATAAAATGATAAAAGATTTGGCATTTAATGTGGGTGATAAGGTTTTCGTAAAAGTGGCACCAATGAAGGGAGTTCTTCACTTTGGAAAGAAGGGAAAACTTCGACCAAGATTCGTAGGTCCTTTTGAAATTTTGCAGAAAGTTGGAAATCCAGCCTATCGAATTGCTCTCCACCAGATTTGTCAGCAATTCATGATGTGTTCCACGTGTCAATGCTTCGACAATATGTGCCAGATCAAAGTCATGTAGTTATTTATCAACCATTGGATATCAAACAAACATGTCTTATGAGGAAAAACCAGTAGCAATATTGGATAGCAGAATCCAACAACTGAGGACAAAGGAAATTCCATTAGTGAGAGTTGAATGGAGAAACCATAATGTCGAAGAATTAACTTGGGAAAGAGAAGAGGAAATCAAGATCAAGTATCTAGAACTTTTCAACTAA
>NW_019230323.1:0-3180 GCF_002742605.1 Olea europaea var. sylvestris
CGAAATTGCCCCCGGCGCAATTTTTATTTCCGATCAACTTGCAAAATTTAAGTCCATTCCGACACAGTCGCGTAAAATGACGATATTGCCCCCTGAGCGATTTTTATTTCCGATCAACCGGTCAAAATTTAGCCCAATCCGACATTGTCTCGAAAAATGACGAAATTGCCCCCGGCGCGATTTTTATTTCCGATCAACCTGCCAAATTTAAGCCGATTATGACACAGTCGAGAAAAATGACGAAATTGCACCCGGCGCGATTTTTATTTCCGATCAACCAGTCAAATTTTAGCCCATTTCGACACAGTCGCGAAAAATGACGAAATTGCCCCCGGCGCGATTTTTATTTTCGATCAACCGGTCAAATTTTAGCCCAATCCGACACAGTCGCGAAAAATGGCGAAATTGACCCCCGGCGTGATTTTTATTTCCGATCAACCAGGCAAATTTAAACCCATTCCGACACAGTCACGAAAAATTACGAAATTGGCCCGGCGCGATTTTTGTTTCTGATCCTTCTGTCAAATTTTAGCCCATTCCGACATAGTCGCGAAAAATGACGAAATTGCCCCCTGAGCGATTTTTATTTCAGATCAACCAGTCAAATTTTAGCCCATTCCGACACAGTCTCGAAAAATAACGAAATTGACCCCGGCGCGATTTTTATTTCCGATCAACCTGCCAAATTAAAGCCCAGTCCGACACAGTCGCGAAAAATGACGAAATTGCCCTGGCGCGGTTTTTTTTTCCGATCTACCTGTCAAATTTTAAACCATTCCGACACAGTCGCGAAAAATGACGAAATTACCCCCGGAGCGATTTTTAATTCAGACCAACCTGCCAAATTTAAGCCCATTCCGACACAGTCGCGAAAAATGACGAAATTACCCCCGGAGCGATTTTTAATTCAGACCAACCTGCCAAATTTAAGCCCATTCCGACACAGTCGCGAAAAATGACGAAATTACCCCCGGAGCGATTTTTAATTCAGACCAACCTGCCAAATTTAAGCCCATTCCGACACAGTAGCGTAAAATGACGAAATTGCCCCCGACGCGATTTTTATTTCCGAACAACCGGTCAAATTTTAGCCCATTCCGACACAGTCATGAAAAATGACGAAATTGACCCCGGCGCGATTTTTATTTTCAATCAACCTGCCAAATTTAAGCCCATTCCTACACAGTCGCGTAAAATGACGAAATTGACCTCGGCGCGATTTTTATTTCCGATCAACCTGCCAAATTTAAGCCGATTCCGTCACAATCGCGAAAAATGATAAAAATGCCCCAGCACGATTTTTGTTTCCGATCCACGTGTCAAATTTTTGCCCATTCCAACACAGTCGAGAAATATGACGAAATTGCCCCCGGCGCGATTTTCATTTCCGATCAACCTACCAAATTTAAGCCCATTCCGACACAGTCGCGTAAAATGATGAAATTTACCCCTGCGCGTTTTTAATTTCTGATCAACCAGTCAAATTTTAGCCCATTCCGACACAGTCGCGAAAAATGACGAAATTGCCCCCGGTGCGATTTTTATTTCCGATCAACCTGTCAAATTTTAGCCAATTTTGACACAGTCGCGAAAAATGACGAAATTGCCCCATGAGCGATTTTTATTTCCGAACAACCTGCCAAATTTAAGCCGATTCCGACACAGTCGCGAAAAATGACGAAATTGGCCCGGCTCGATTTTTGTTTCCGATCTACCTGTCAAATTTTTGCCCATTCCGACACAGTCGAGAAAAATGACGAAATTGCCTCCGGAGCGATTTTCATTTCCGATCAACCTACCAAATTTAAGCCCATTCCGACACAGTCGCGTAAAATGATGAAATTTACCCCTGCGTGTTTTTATTTCCGATCAACTATCCAAATTTTAGCCCATTTCGACACAGTCGCGAAAAATGACGAAATTGCCCTTGGCTCGATTTTTATTTCCGATCAACATGTCAAATTTTAGCCAATTTCGACACTGTCGCAAAAAATGACGAAATTGCCCCCGGCGCGATATTTATTTCCGATTAACCTGCCAAATTTAAGCCCATTCCGACACAGTCGCGTAAAATGACGAAATTGCCCTCTGAGCGATTTTTATTTCCGATCAACCCAGTAAATTTTAGCCCATTCCGACACAGTCGCGAAAAATGACGAAATTGCCCCCGGCGCGATTTTTATTTCCGATCAACCAGTCAAATTTTAGCCAATTTCGACACAGTCGCGAAAAATGACGAAATTGCCCTCGGCGCGATTTTTATTTCCGATCAACCGGCATAATTTAAGTCCATTCCGATACAGTCGAGTAAAATGACGAAATTGCCCCCTGAGCGATTTTTATTTCTGATCAACCGGTCAAAATTTAGCCCAATCCGACACAGTCTCGAAAAATGACGAAATTGCCCCCGGCGCGATTTTTATTTCCGATCAACCGGTCAAAATTTTAGCCAATTTCGACACAGTCGCGAAAAATGACGAAATTGCACCCGGCGCGATTTTTATTTCCGATCAACCAGTCAAATTTTAGCCCATTTTGACACAGTCGCGAAAAATGACGAAATTGCCCCGGCGCGATTTTTATTTTCGATCAACCGGTCAAATTTTAGCCCAATCCGACACAGTCGCGAAAAATGGCGAAATTGCCCCCGGCGCGATTTTTATTTCCGATCAACCGGTCAAATTTTAGCCCAATCCGACACAGTCGCGAAAAATGGCGAAATTGCCCCCGGCGCGATTTTTATTTCCATCAACCTGTAAAATTTAAGTCCATTCCGACACAGTCACGTAAAATGACAAAATTGCCCCCTGAGCAATTTTTATTTCCGATCAACAGGTCAAATTTAAGCCCAATCCGAAACAGTCGCGAAAAATGACGAAATTGACCCCGGCGCGATTTTTATTTCCGATCAACCAGGGAAATTTAAGCCCATTCAGACAAAGTCGCGAAAAATGACGAAATTGGCCCGGCGCGGTTTTTGTTTCGGATCCTTCTGTCAAATTTGAGCCCACAGAGTCGCGAAAAATGACAAAATTGCCCCGGTGCGAATTTTATTTCCGATCAACCTGTCAAATTTAAGCCCATTCCAACACAGTCTCGAAAAATGACGAAATTGCCCCCGGCGAGATTTTTATTTCCGATCAACCTGCCAAATTTAAGCCCATTCCGACACAGTCGCCT
>NW_019230324.1:0-3180 GCF_002742605.1 Olea europaea var. sylvestris
TCCTTTTTCGCGACGGTGTCGGACTGGGCAAAAATTTGACACATTGATCGGAAACAAAAATCGCGCCGGGGGCAATTTCGTCATTTACCGCGACGGTGTCGGAATGGATTAAAATTTGACTGATTAATCGGAAACAAAAATTGCGCCGTGGGCAATATCGTCATTTTTCGCGACTGTGTCGGAATCGGCTAAAATTTGACAGATTAATCGGAAAAACAAAAATCGCGCCGGCGACAATTTCGTCCTTTTTCGCGACGGTGTCGGAATCGGCTGAAATTTGACAGATTAATCGGAAACAAAAATCGCGCCGACGACAATTTCGTAATTTTTCGCGACGGTGTCGGAATCGGCTAAAATTTGACAAATTAATCGGAAACAAAAAACGCGCCGAGGGCAATTTCGTCATTTTTCGCGACGGTGTCTGAATGGGTTGAAATTTTTCAGCTTGATTAGAAACAAAATTGCGCCGGGAGCAATTTCGTCATTTTTCGCGACGTTGTCGAAATCAGCTGAAATTTGGCAGGTTGATCCGAAACAAAAGCCGTGCAGTGGACAATTTTGTCATTTTTCGCGACGGTGTCGGAATGGGCTAAAATTTGATAGGTTGATCAGAAACAAAAATCGCGCTGGGGGCAATTTCGTCATTTTTCACGACGGTGTCGGAATCGGCTAAAATTTGACAGATTGATCGGAAACAAAAATCGCGCGGGGGGCAATTTCGCCTTTTTTCGCGACGGTGTCGGAATGGACTAAAATTTGACTGATTGATCGGAAACAAAAATTGCGCCGTTGGCAATTTCGTCATTTTTCACGACGTTGTCGGAATCGGCTAAAATTTGACAGATTGATCGGAAACAAAAATCACGACGGGGACAATTCGTCATTTTTCCCGACTGTGTCGCAATCGGCTAAAATTTTACAGATTAATCGGAAACAAAAATCGCGCGTGGGCAATTTCGTCATTTTTCACGCCGGTGTCGGAATCGGCTAAAATTTAACCGATCGATCGAAAAAAAATCGCGCCGGGGGCAATTTCGTCATTTTTCGCGACGGTGTCGGAATGAGCAAAATTTTGACAGATTGATCGAAAACAAAAATCGCGCCGGGGGCAATTTCGTCATTTTTCCCGACGGTGTCGGAATCGGCTAAAAATTGACAGATTAATCGGAAACAAAAATCGTGCCGGGGGCAATTTCGTCATTTTTCGCGACGATGTCGGAATCCGCTAAAATTTGACAGATTGATCGGAAACAAAAATCGCGCCGAGGGCAATTTCGTCATTTTTCGCGACGGTGTCGGAATCGGCTAAAATTCGACAGATTTATTGGAAACAAAAATCGCGCCGGGGGCAATTTCGTCATTTTTCGCGACGATGTCGGAATCCGCTAAAATTTGACAGATTGATCGGAAACAAAAATCGCGCCGAGGGCAATTTCGTCATTTTTCGCGACGGTGTCGGAATCGGCTAAAATTTGACAGATTGATCGGAAACAAAAATCGCGCCGAGGGCAATTTCGTCATTTTTCGCGACGGTGTCGGAATCGGCTAAAATTCGACAGATTTATTGGAAACAAAAATCGCGCCGGGGGCAATTTCGTCATTTTTCTCGAAGGTGTCGGAATCGGCTAAAATTTGACAGATTAATCGGAAACAAAAATCGCGCCGACGACAATTTGACAGATTAATCGAAAAAACAAAAATCGCGCCAGCGACATTTTCGTCATTTTTTGCTACGGTGTCGGAATCGGCTGAAATTTGACAGATTAATCGGAAACAAAAAGCGTGCCGGGGGCAATTTCGTCATTTTTCGCGACGGTGTCGGAATCGGCTAAAATTTGACAGATTGATCGGAAAACAAAAATCGCGCCGGGAACAATTTCGTTATTTTTCGCGACGGTGTCGGAATCGGCTAAAATTTGATTGATTGATCGGAAAAAAATTGCGCTGCGGGCAATTTCGTCATTTTTCTCGATGGTGTCGCAATCGGCTAAAGTTTGACAGATTAATCGGAAACAAAAATCGCGCCGAGGGCAATTTTGTCATTTTTCGCGACGGTGTCGGAATCGGCTAAAATTTGACTGATTAATCGGAAACAAAAATCGCACCGGGGGTAATTTCGTCATTTTTCGCGACGGTGTCGAAATCGGCTAAAATTTGACAGATTGATCGGAAACAAAAATCGCGCCTGGGACAATTTCGTCATTTTTCCCGACGGTGTCGCAATAGCCTAAAATTTTACAGATTAATCGGAAACAAAAATCGCGCCGGGGGCAATTTCGTCATTTTTCTCGACGGTGTCGGAATCGTCTAAAATTTGACTGATTGATCGGAAACAAAAATTGCGTCAGGGGCAATTTCGTCATTTTTCTCGACGGTGTCGAAATCAGCTAAAATTTGACAGATTAATCGGAAACAAAAATCGCTCCGGGGGTAATTTCGTCATTTTTCGCGATGGTGTCGAAATCGGCTAAAATTTGACAGATTCATCGGAAACAAAAATCGCGCGGAGGGCAATTTCGTCATTTTTCGCGACGGTGTCGAAATCGGCTAAAATTTGACAAATTGATCGGAAACAAAAATCGCGTCGGGGACAATTTCGTCATTTTTCGCGACGGTGTCGGAATCGGCAAAAATTTGACTGATTGATCGGAAACAAAAATCGCGCCGGGGACAATTTCGTCATTTTTCTCGACGGTGTCGGAATCGGCTAAAATTTGACAGATTAATCGGAAACAAAAATCGCGCCGGGGCCAATTTCGTCATTTTTCGCGACGCTGTCGGAATGGGTAAAAATTTGACAAATTGATCGGAAACAAAAATCGCGCCGTGGGTAATTTCGTCATTTTTCACGATGGTGTCGGAATCGGCTAAAATTTAACCGATTGATCGAAACAAAAATCGCGCCAGGGGCAATTTCGTCATTTTTCGCGATGGTGTCGGAGTGGGCGAAAATTTGATAGGTTGATCGGAAACAAAAATCGCGCGCGGGGGCAATTTCGTCATTTTTCGTGACGGTGTCGGAATCGGCTAAAATTTTACTGATTGATCGGGAACAAAAATCGCGCCGGTGGCAATTTCGTCATTTTTCTCGACGGTGTCGGAATCGGCTAAAATTTTACAGATTAATCGGAAACAAAAATCGCGCCGGGGGCAATTTCGTTATTTTTCGCGACGGTGTCG
>NW_019230325.1:0-3180 GCF_002742605.1 Olea europaea var. sylvestris
ATAAGCAAGCTAGCTTGCTTGCATTCTAGAAAGGGTAGCTTCTGTGTCCTTCCTACCTGCTGAAAATTTATGTGAATGATCATAATAGCTCTTCAAATCCTATTTGATCTAATTAGATATGTCACTGAAACAAAGTGATTTCATTATGTCTCTATTTTCTTTACGAATTTCGAGGATGTCCGGCCGACCCTAACATCTTTATATGAGAAGTCGGAAGACGAAGTCTCCTTCTTAGATAAAGATGTCTACAATGCTACTCGCCTGACAAGAACAACTTTTTCTATTGTGATTTTTTGGCAAGTTCGATCAGAAAGGATAAAAGAGAGATGCTTTCAATCAGTCAAAAGTAGATACCCTTATGCTCCCACGGTTCACTTACCGAGGAATAGAAAGGAAGGACCCGGGGCCAGAGCAAATTGGGATTTCATAATTGGACGCTAAATCCATTTCATATGATGAGAGTTGTCGGTGCATTGGGTGCTACTTTGCTATGGGCTTTTCATGTTGCTATTGTAGAAAAGACTTTATTTGTAGATGGTGATGGTGCAAATACATTCCGCGCTTTTTAGCCCAACTTAAGCTCAAGTAACTTATTCAATGGTCACCGCTAACCACTTTTGGTCCCAAATCTTTAGGGTTGCTTTTTCCAAGCGCTTCAACCTAGATGGCATGGGTAGTCCTCGTCGTGAGTTGATCCAGTGAGAATGTTGTCGTCAACATATAAAAGAAGGTGGGTAGGAGTTCTACCCACCCTAATGGACAACAGCTTTCAAGAGTCTTTAATAAAGCAAAACTAATCCCAGGAAGAAAGAGAGAGCTCCTTTACCATTGACATTATTGGGTTCATCTCAAAGCAACTAAACTGCCTTAAGAAAGGGCTTTAGTGTGGAATTGCCATATATAAAAAAAGATATAGGCATACCCCACACCTCCAACCAAGACATTGTTAATCCCAACCTCATCTCGACAAGAATAAGCTGCTACAATCGGTTAATATTAAAGAGAAGGGGTTGCAGCAATTAATTCACAAAAAAGGGAATGTCAAACGGCAAGAGGGGTAGATGGATTAGAGCAGGAGTTCGCATACTAGTGTAAGTTGCAACAGCTTTAGCGGGAACTACTGCTAGTCAAGAAAGAGAAGGGCTTGTTTGCAGGACAAATGGCACAGATGGTAGCAAAGCAAGAAAAGATGGAAGAACTCGTCAGGCAAGAAGGGAATTTTCACTCTTAAGAGCTTTCCATGCAATCTGAAGAGGAACTTTCTCTTTTAACTCCAGCTCTGACTCAATGTTGGGATTCCTCCTTTTTCAAGTAGTTCTTTCAAATCTATTGAAACGAGATTAAGATTCAACCGATAACAGATAGATTAATAAACTGTAGTCGATGTGACACAATACAACAACAAGCGAATCCGCTGTAATCTCATGATTAGGTACTTAATTGGAGAGAGGGATACGTGCTAGCCTATTTTGTTGGGAAAATCTACCGAAGCGTATTTGTTAAGGATAGAATAATTTCACCAATACGGATAACCGAACCTTTCATGCAATGCTATCAAAATTTTCAATTTATATACTGATGTGATTCGAAAAATGTTGCCTTCTTTCATTCACTTTTCTTAAGGTGCTTCTTTTCCGTTCTACTTTGACATTGCATTCTTCTCTCTTTAGAATAATCAACTATTGTCTCCCTTCTTCATATTGATCACCGAGAAAGTGTTCTTAGAATTTACAATTTTCATACTAGTATTTGAAAGCATTAATAAACAAAGAAAAACTAAAAATGTATAGTATTATAATTACACTTTATTATGTTATTTTTTAATGTTTGTGTGTATTAACACTTTATTAATAGATGGAAATTATGACTGCTCACTAAGAAACAAGATTTGCATCCAATCTTCAGCAAATCAGCTATTTACTCAAGAAATCAAAGAAGAAATGAATGCCTCAAGTCATAACAAATTTAATAAAATTTTCTACATAATTATATTTTATAATGACTGAAAACGAATGATGTAAAAAAGATGAAATATTCCAGTCAAAATATGTTCCAATTTATTTTGTTTCTTTCTCATATTTGAAAGTTTTTGTCAAGTGGAGTATGATTGTATGAATGCTCAGGATTTCAGCTTTATTTTTTTTTTCTTTCTGTTGTCTAATCAACGCTATCAAACACATTGCGTTCATTCTAGTTTCATTCACAAATTTGAAAGTTTTTGTCAATGGGGTTTGAATACTTAGAATTCCAGCTTTATTATTTTTATCAGGCATTTTCAAGAATGTCCAATTTTAGGGGTGTGAGTTGAAAAGTGTCATATTTTGATAATCCTTGCAAAAATGTCTAATTTGCATATCAAATTGTCTACTTTACCCTCATGAAAAGATTAATCAATTTTATATCAATTTGACACAATTTTTGAGAAGAGCAAATAGCTTCTATGAGAAGCCATAATAATATTTCTATTACCAAGGTGAGTCCACTTGCCTACATTTTTAATTAGATTTTACTCAATTATTCTAGAACAAATGAAGAAGAATTAGAAATTCCATTAATACATACAAAGAAGTATATGATTCCAACTCCAAAGAAATCATATTATTTCATGTGAAGAAATTTACTGTCGTCGAAATTTGAAGTTGATTAGGCTCTCATCATTTCTCGATCGAAGGTATATTTCTTTGAACTCTCATTTTTCTTGATAAGTTGTATTTAGTAGTTATTGTTATATATGTTCAAATCTCATTTTTTTGGTAAGGTATTTTTTCACTTCAATGGATGAAATTATCCAAATACTGAGTAGATATTTGTTGTACCATTCATCTTAAATAGCTTAGTTAGATAATATACTTTTGTATTTAGAATATCATTTATAGTGGAATAAATTCTTGCAAAAATGGTGGTTGAAGTTGAAGAAGATGATAAATGCATGAAATCTCGTCATTTCATTTTCGACATTTTATAAATGTCGATAATGATAGTATAAATGTCGTTCTCGACATTTATAAACGTCGAGAATGATATTTATACTATCATTCTCGACACTGTCAAATGTCAACAATAAAATTAGAAACTTGACTAAGTTAGGAAAATTTCATGTATAGCGTTTCACATATTGCATGCAGGTAGCATCTTCGTTTTCGATTTTCGTTAGTGGCTGACATTATTGTTGTTTATGGC
>NW_019230326.1:0-3179 GCF_002742605.1 Olea europaea var. sylvestris
CAAATCCTAACCACAAGAGCTCAGGATAAGTCTCTCACATTGGCTCGAGACTATCCTCAAGCTTAATAAACTGTCTAATCCCATATGCAAAGGCTTGGGATAATCATCGCACATTGAGTTCGGGCTATGTCTCCTATATAAACCATTGTCTATTCGTCGAGCTCATCTTTTCAAAGTTTTTAAACAAAGCTCGAGGTCGAGCCTCCTTCTTTCAAAATTTGTAACAAGGGAGGGATCAAGCCCTTCCTTTCAAAATTTATGAGCTTGTGGTCGAGCTCTCCTCTTTCAAAATTTTTAAAAAGGTAGGAATCAAGCCCTTCATTTCAAAATTTATTAACGAGCTTGAGGTCGGGCCTCTTTCTTTCAAAATTTTCAACAAGGTAGGGATTAATCCCTTCCTTTCAAATTTTATGAGCTCGAGGTCGAGCTCTCCCCTTTCAAAATTTTTAACGAAGTCAGGGTCTAGACCTTTCAAAATATTAAAAATGTTGGGGTCGAGCCCTTTCCCTTCAAATTTTTAATAAGGTAGGGGTCGAACACATTCAATTTTTTTAAAAGAAGATTGATAACGAGCTCATTCCTTACCAAATTTTCAAAATGGTTGAAACTTAATATCCTAGGTCTATGCGCTCAAGTGCCGATCAACTCGTCATGAGCATGCTACCTCTAGGCATGATCATGTCTAACTCTTTAGCATGACCATGCCTAATCCATAGCATCAACATGCCAACTTCTAGGCATGAGCATGACTAGTTCTTGGCATGAGCTCGCCAACTTCTAAGCATGAGCATACCCATTAACCGACATGCTTGTGCATCTCATCCTAGAAACTTGAATATCACGCAAGCCTCTGACATGGATGCACGAGGGCCAGTGATGTGGTCACTTTTGGCAACCTCCCGAGATGTTTCTCTCGAGGACTCACAGGGTCTTGCTCATCACATATAGGGGCACACAGTCTTTGGGGGTATTATACCCGAGGTCTTGCATTTTGCATATGTCCTCGGGTATCCTTTCGATATACGGGGTTCATGAGTCCTCGAGCTCTTTTCTTTATACCGAACACGCTTTAGTCAGGCCCATAAGAAGTCTTACCTTCTAAGGATTATAATCTGATACAAACACCTCAACAAGACTCCTACGTCCACTAGAACTCTATGTCAACAATAGTATCATTGGTCGTGCAATTATATTACAAATAAAATACTCTTCTCAAGTAGGACTCTATTGGATAAGAACGTCCAACTAATTCAATCCTACTAGGAGTACACTACCTACCACTATAAATACAGGACCTAGGTCCATTATTCAGGTACGTCTTTACATGCAATTTCAGCATATATCCTCACATATATTTTCCTTTTGACTTAGGCATCGGAGGAGCGATGATGACATACATCGTTGCCTTTGTTGCAGGTAGCGGAAGACTTTGTTCGTGCTCTTTCTCAGTCCTCATGCTTGGGAGATCTACCACGTACGATTTTTGGTAGCATCAACTACGATTCCAAAAATTTTAACTATTGGGATTGAAGCGCAAAGATTTTGACTCCAACGAATCGACGCTTGATGGCTATTGGTCACGATTAAAGATAAATATTTCACATGGAGCTCTCAATAATTGACGGGTTTGGGAAGAGGACGGCCATTGATACATTGATTTGCAAATTTTCCTCATAGCCTTACACTAAATAAAATGCTTAAATAAATGGTGACGGCATGCTTAAATCTTAGAGCCGTGCTACACTTACAAAAAGGAAAGTCACAGAATTTCTAGACAACTCACAATGGCGTGGGAGGGTGATATTTTATGTCATTTTTTTTATCACACATGGGCCCACATATGTGTCTGTTCTGATAGAATTTTGTGAATTGGAATTCTGTACAAATGGAAATTTCCCAAGTCTTAACATATACAAGTCAGGACGAAAGTATGCACTGTTTTAAATGACAGACGAGGGTGCAACGCATAAGAACTTGGCATTGGAGGAAACAATTGTTGTAGAACAATGGCTTATTTTCTCGTGATTATTTCCACATACCTCAATTTGGATAATCTTTTCATTTGACATTTCGGTATACAACCCTGAAAGATTTATAATCTGAGATTTGAATTGGTAAAAGCCTAAACTATCCAATATTTTTTAACAGTGGCACTGGCAGGTCAGGTAGTCCGTGTTTGATTAAATTTTTTTTTTTTAAACATAATTTGAACTGCACGTTCTTTCAATAAAATAATTTTATATGTGAATTCATATGTTTTCAACTTTTTAATCACAAATTCTTCAAAAAAAAAAAAATCATTTTTCAAAAAATTACTTCTCAAAAATCTACATTGGGCTTGAACGAATTTTGAACAATTATTAGTCCAATTAAATTTATAACAGGGCCAATTGCTATAATTTTGTACGGGGCCAAGTGGTACAAAGTTTTTATACAAAGGATCAAATGGACTTCAGTCCATTAACGATAGGGCAAAATTAGACTAAGTAACGTAATATTTGGACAAATTAAATTTATACCTTAACCCAAATTAAAAACTAACTAAAACAATTTATAACCAAAATTAATATGCTCCCTTTCTTCCCAAACCTCAACGTACGGCCCAGTAGTGTCACTCTCAAAAACCTCATCACTTCTCGCACACACTCTGTTTTGGTCGTCGATTTTGTCTTCATCTCCGCGCCCGACCCTTTTTCGTCTTCTCCTTCTTCTATTAGTGAATATCACTGTAAAACGCCCATTTTAAAAATAGCAGAAAACTATTCCGATCCAAAATAAAAAAATCGAATTTCGATTTCAACTTCTTTACTCCAAAATCTAATCTTTAGTCCAAAATCTGACTCCCATTTCTACAATAGTTAGAGAGAGTGGTTTGAAGGAGAAAATTTTTAGTAGGGCGGTCGCAACGTCCAATGGCGGACGCAAACTTTTTTGGTTAGTGGGGGCACACTTAAACTTTCGAAAAAGTGACGAAAAAAATTAGATATTTGATTATTACAATTGTTCTCTACGACATCACATAAAATGTTCTCTCGACTGTAGCAGTAGCCACGGGAAGAACTAACGCTATTATCACAAACTTGTAATCCTAATTCGCTTGCATGAGCAATAAAATCTCAATAAATTAATAATTGCACTTAGACTTTCAATTCCAACTCAGGCTTACATAAAAGTGCATA
>NW_019230327.1:0-2712 GCF_002742605.1 Olea europaea var. sylvestris
ATATACTTCTTCTAGTTCACAAAGGGGCCTTGGCCGTGTTCTATTCTACACGGAGGGTCTTGACCTAACATTGATCTTGATTGGGTACATATAGTTCACAGAGGAGCCTTGGCCGTGTTCTAGAATTGATTATGAGAAGTCTTTGAGACCGGCTTTCGTTCACAGAGGGGGCTAAAGGCCCGTGGCGAAAGTTCTTAACCCGAGAGGCGGATTACATATTTCAGTCATAGGGTACATTTTTTGTGGATTTTTCAGCACGTTTGATGTGATGAGATTATAGCATGGTTATCAACTGATATTATATCATGATTTTAAGATGATATTTTTATGACCTTATGTGAATATTTCACTTTTTGACTATAATTACATGATGGTAGCTTATGAATTATCAAATGATATGAAGTTGATTTTCAATAAAAATGTATAAATGAAAAGGTACATTTATTTTGAACTTCTTCACTCACTGAGCTATCAACTCATATATTTTTCCACGTTTTTCATTATCAGGCAGCAGTTGATAATTTAGGCATCTTTTGGAATTGAGCCTTGATTTTTAAGTCAGAGCCACACGATAGAGTTTGTTAGTACGACTCACTTCATAGAACATGTAATCAGTGTTTTGGGACGCATGTTCATGTCTAGATGTGATTTTGCATTACTTGTAGATAGTTATAGGGCTCAATATGTATTATGTATCCATATGTATATTTCAGTTTATTTCTTGGTAAATGTGAGATTTCGGCTTATCTTTATTGTATTGTAATATAGTTTGGGATTTTTGTGAAATTGATCACAGGTTAGTTAGTCCTATTTACAGGGAAGATAATGCCAAAATTCTATTAGAAAAATGACGTATAAAAAGTGATATTTTGTATTTGTGGTGGCCTTGATGGTGGGTTCGACTTTTAGTTGGTATCTATCATCGTGTCCGGATCTAGTGGTGTTATACGGGGCGGGGTGTGTCACCTTTTTTCTTTTGATATAACTTGTACAGAATTGAAAGCAGAAGAATTTCATAATAATTATTAAATATTTCGAATTTTACAAAGTCATGACATTGAAAATTGAATTCCAACATTTTATGCTATAAATTTTTTTGTTAGAAGCATTAGTTGGAACTATTAAAACTATTAAAAATTTGATTTTTGAGAAATTAGATATTCTTCTTATGAAAACGATCTCAAAATATTTAAATAGTCTTCTATTTTTATTTGTTGATGGTACATAAAAATTATCCAGCATTCCCAAACATTATTGTTTCAATCTTAATTTTAACTACTGGGCATGTGATGAAGACAAGAAGGATCCAAGTTAAACGGATTCTCATTTTTTTGGTATTCCCTCAAGTGCCATTTTTCGAGGTAAAAACTGCTACTGAATAATCTTTCACCTTTAAGATAGTGCAAAAGGGAGTTGATAGATGAAGAGCAAAATGTATCTGCATCAGTCAATGGAGAAATCAGTAGCTCGCCTTTGTGAAAGGCCCTTGATATCCATCACAAAGCACCAGTTTCCCACCATCTGCACAAATGATGCACAAGTCATCACTGTCTTTAGCATAATACCTATGACCTTTCAATAGTGATATGGCAAATTCATGGAGAGAGCAGCAGAAACATAAATCAGGAAACATGACTTTAGATAATAAAAAGGGTCATATATTTCCAAATCTTCAAGTGGAAGAAGAGGAGTGGAGAAAGAAGACTAATGGCATTAGCATGATGCCCAACCAACATGAGCTTCAAATTGAGATGGACTTATCTGCATAATGCGCAAAAAGAATCAGTGCATAAGCTAAAACATTCGGGAAGGCCAAACTTAACCAGTAAATTATATTAGCAGAATATTGCAGCAACCACAAAGTATTCCTGACCCCATTTTATAACCATCACTTAACTTCTGTAAATGACAAACTGGAAAATTAAAATATTGAAATAGAAAAATCGATGATAGTGCCTGTAGCATTAGTATGGACCACCTTTCCATCAGAATAATAAGCTACTTTAGTTCCATCAGGCAACTACCATCCTTGAAAACAATATTGTGCATCGACTGATCTCTGTGAATAATGGCATCAGATGACCAATGTCATTTTCTCATAATCATATTAGAGAAGAGAAACTAAACATGTTAGAAAACTGAAAGAGATTCTAGAGTTAAATTTATTTGAATTTTTCATCATGAATAAAGTAACGGATAGAAAATCACGAGTTAAAGGAAAAAAGTTATGCAGAATAGCCCATTTCTCTATTATCATCCATTGACCTTGTTTGTTGATGAAATGCGCATTGAAGATCGTCCAGGTGATGTTCCGTTGAATTTCAATTCTAAATGCCTAAGAAAAGGAAATCAACAAAATTTCAATGTATATATCTTCCCGGCGGCGACAAAAAAAGAAAAAGGAAAAAAAAGCACATCAAAATAGTAAAACAAAGGATACTTTCTTTTCTTTCTTCAATGACCTCTCATCCATGGAATATTATGCATTTCACTAGTTTCAGGCAATGTTAAGCCTGGAAGTGGCTCCAAAGGCCTGAAAGAATCCAAATCAAATAATTATAGTAGTAACTGTTGTTTCTAGAGTTTGAAGTTACTCCTTTGAAAATAATCTGACAAAATCACCTGAATGTAAGAAATGATCAACAGGATCCAAAATGTAATTTGAGCTCACGGACTTTACGATATTTCCTTAAAACGAATTTGCTGCCTTCA
>NW_019230327.1:4759-19086 GCF_002742605.1 Olea europaea var. sylvestris
TTTTAACTTGTTGATGGTACATAAAATTTTTCGAGGATTCTCAAACAATAGTGTTTCAATCGCATCTGATTATTTTTTGGATCTCTATTTAGTTATTTCATACTATATTATATTTCCTCAAAACAAATTTCTTCCATCTGTTCACATATTTTCTCTTAATATAAATGAATTAACAATTAAACGAACTATTTAACTCTATTAAATACACAATTACACGGAAAGCAAGTGCATCACACATGCTTCTCACTAGTGGTAATAAGACAGTCTAACAAGTTTTCTGAATTTAATTATCACTACCTTATACCAATATTGTAAACTTGGATCAAAATGAATCCCGCATTTCAATTTACGTGAAAAAATCAAGAAAATCACGCATTTCAATTTACGTGAAAAAATCAAGATAAATATCTTGTGCACGAGTCTTCGTGTACAAAAAATAAAAAATAAAAAAATTATTGTAATCATCAACTATGTTCCCTCAATAATTATGTAATTATTTTGAGCCATCCACTCACAGATAGACTTTTATGTTGGATCATTTAACTTTAATCATATATGATGTTTATTGACCTAATGGTTGACTTCTCGTTTTGATTATCACAAACAAATCGAGTTTAATTCTAACAATTGAACTTCGAGTGTTGATAGTGATCAAGGCACAATAATCGAGATCGAGGATCATGCACATGGACGAATGCTTTTGAGGATGTTGATCAACATAAAAGCAAATTAGAGATTGATGAACGTGGAAAATCAAGCCTTCGCGCCAAACATCACATTGGAAGAAGAGATAGAAGATATTAGATATAACGCGTTTTTGTACTCAAATGTAAAGTAAAACACTTCAATGTCTTGCATCGGCTATAGCTCAAAATTTTTATGCATGAAAACATTCTCTCAACTCACAATTATTTGCATAAAAATAATTTTCAAAAGATAAGTATTTCAATTTGATGATTAAATATTTACAAAAATACTTATCTATACAAAATATATGAGAAAATCCTTCAATGAACTACATAGATAAAAGTCATCACGAAGGAAAGTCTAGAGGGCAAAATTGCTGCGCACCCGGACGTCAGGATGGACTCTCCAACGGTCGATTTTCCGACCATTTTTCAAACAGCCAGTTACTTGTCCGGATCCCGTGTCCAGATTGGCAAATTTTTTGACGATTTGAACACTATAAATACCTCTTTTTCTTGAACATTTGCAACAACAATTCTTGAGCATTTAAGTGTGGTATTTATTGACTTTTTCTACCTTAGTTTTCAATTTTTAAAAGATCAAATCACTTAATTCTTGAAAAAAAATTTGAGTGATCAATACTTGCAAAAATCATTTATCTCAATTAAAGTTTTTCAGCCAATACTTGAGCTTTACACTTTACAATTTATTGAAGTGTTGTACATACTTCCCTCTTGATACTTAATTGTGTGCATAACATTTATTAATAGAGAAGCTTTCACCTGTAATTTTGTGTTTCTTATTTTTGGATTGTGGGTCGCGTTGAGGTTTCAAAAAGTCAACATTGTAAAAGGATCACTGCTCTGTGGTTGTAAGTCACCGGAAGCGTTGTAAGGGTTGGATTGTACCATAAGTCAATCAACAATAGTGAAAAAGACCTTACTCATGACGGAGAACTTGGTAATAGGGGACATAGATTGTTATTTGGATCGAATCTCCATATTAAATCGTTTGCGCCTTCTACTCCCTTTTACTTACTATTTTACTTGTGTTATCTTGCTTGCATATTATCTATTTGCTAATTGCGTAAATTTGCATTCTTTTTCAAAAAATATTTAGATAATCAATTCATCCCCTCTTGGCTAGTCGTTCTTGGGTTTTCAATGTCTTTAATGATTGAAAAGGTGATAGAACTCTATTTCATTTATTATGAAATATTTAGTGGTTCCATTTTGGTTTTGATATAAATTGTATCGAATTGTACACTAAACAGTTTAAAAATAATTATCAAATGCTATGAATTTTACAAAGTTGAAGAGGGGGGGGGGGGGGGGGGGAAGGGCTGAATTTAAATATTTTTTAATATAAATTTATTTCTTAAAAGTTGCATTGGCTGTAACACCATCAAGCGCTTATTGAAGATGAGAATTTAAGTTAATCTCAAATTCAAACTATTAAAAAGTTGATTTTAGATAAATTATATATTCTTCTTATGAAAACGATCTCAAAATATGTAAATAATCTTCTATTTGAATTTTTTGATGGTATGGAAAATTTTTTGAGCATTACCAAATAATATTGTTTCAATTAAATAAGATTATTTTTTGGATCCCTATTTAATTATTTCATCCTATATTATATTTTCTAAGAACAAATTTCTTCCATGTTTTAATATAATTTAATTCAATATTGATGAATTAAGAATTTCACGAAATGTTTAACTCGCTTAAATAAACAATAAAGAGAAAGCACTTGCGATGCAGGCTAAATGTAAAAAGAAGATTGATAAGTTATTGTCTTTAATTTTCATTACCTTTCTCAATATTATAAAAAAATGATAAAAACGAATCAAGCATTTTAATTTACATGAAAAAATCGAGATAAATATCGTGTTCACTAGTTTCCATGTACAGAAAACAAAAAAATATATATTAATCATCATTTGTGTACCCTGAATAAATATGTAATTATTTCGAGTGATCCCTCCAAAGAAGGAACTTTATGTCGAATCATTTAATTTTAACCATATATGATGTCATCAAAACTGAAAAGGAGATAAAAATTTAAATCACCTACTAGAAACTTTTAATGGCATAGAAGTATTGAATTGAACGCTGAACAATTTCAAAATAATTATCAAATATTTAGAATATTACAAAGTCGAGAAATAAAAACTAAATTCAAATATTTTGTCATATACAATAATTTATTAAATGAGTCAGTTGTAACACTATCAAGAGCTTATTGAAGATGAGAATTTTAGTTCATCTCAAATTCATACAATTAAAAAAGTTATTTTAGAGAAATTAGATAATCTTTTTATGAAAACAATCTCAAAATATGTAAATATGCTTCTATTGTAAATTATGATGGTATGGAAAAATTTTCAAACATTAACAAATAGTATTATTCAATCGAATAAGACTATTTTTCGGATCCCTCCTCAATTATTTCATCGTGCATTATATTTCCTCGAAAACTAAATTCTCCCAACTTTTAACATATTTTAAATCAATATTGATGAATTAAGAATTTCATGAAATGTCTAACTCTATTAAACACACACTAAAGAGAAAGCACATGCATCACATGCTTTTCACACTAGATGATAAAAGAAGGTTGACAAGTCATTATCTTTTACCAATATTGCGAAAGTTGGATAAAAAAGAATCAAGCATTTTTATTAACATTTAAAAATCAAGATAAATATCTTGTTAGAGTCTGTGTTTAAAAAACAAAAATATTAAAGTCTTGAGTTTTGTACCCTTGGTAATCATGTAATTATTCTAAGCGGTGCACTCGTAGTCATACTTTTATGTCTGAGCATTTAATTTTAGCCATATATGATGTCTTCAATGAATGAAAAGGAGATAAAACTTTCTTTCATTTATTACGAAACATTTAATTTATCCATTTTTCATATGATATAACTCTAAAAGTATTGAAAACCAAACAATTTTAAAATAAGTGTCAAATATTTGAAATTTTACAAACTTGTGACAATAAAAACTGAGTTCAAATATTTTATGCTATAAAATTATTTATTAAAATGATCTCAAAATATGTAAATATTCTTCTATTTTAATTTGTTGATGGTACAAAAAAATAAAATAAAAATAAGAATAAATTGAACATTCCCAAACGAGATTGTTTCAATCTTATTTTATTATTTTTTGATCTGTATTTAGTTATTTCATCCTATATTACATTTCCTCTGTTTAGCTCTAATAGATACACAACTACACAGAAAGCAGGTGCATCACACGAGCTTTACACTAGTTGTACTAAGCAGGGTTGACAAGCTTTCTTGACTTAATTATGATTATCTTATACCAATATTGTAAATTTTGGATCAAAACAAATAGATCATTTTAATTTACATGGAAAATCAAGATAAATGTCTTGTGCACTAGCCTTGATGTACAGAAAAGAAATATTTATTGTAATTTTCAGCTGTATACCCTCAATAATTATGTAATTATTTCGACCGATCCATTAATAGATGAACTTATATGTTGGATCAATTAATTTTAACCATACTAGAAATGAGGAAATAGAGACGGAATTTTAACAATGGACATTTTCCCTTAAAATTACCAACAAATTAACAACTTAGCAACAAATTATTATTTTATCATTTTTTAAAATTATATATTGAATTACCAACAGAATCACCAACGAAAGTCTTCCGTTAGTATAATTCTGATGCTATATGTTGTAAAATATAAAAAATAATTAAAAAAAAAATTAAATAATTTATCAAAGGATATTTCCATTGGAAACTAAAAAATAATAATAATAATAAAATAATTACCAATTTAGAGAATTTGTTGATAAATTTTTAAGTAAAAATTAAATAAATATTAATAGTTACCAATTTTTACACACTATGCAATTTCCCTCCTATTTAAATTTACTCTCCCCACTAAAAGTTTTCTATTTCCCTCTAAATTTTTTATTTTTCTACTTTCACTTCTTAAGGCATTCTTTTCTTACCCCTGCCCAAATGTTTCATTTCCCTATGTGAAATCGAGTTTGAGATGCTACACACTACTTCAACTTTTAAAATTACCAAGTTTATGTTCCAGACAATTTATTAATTTGGCCTTACATGCGAAATTGACTAATTAACACAACAAGTCACTTTTAATTAGTTTTCTAGATGATTATACATACAAATCAAATTTCCCTAAGTTTGAATACCGCAATAATAATATGGAAAGCAATAAAAACACAAACTTTGTTGACAGAGAAACCCAACATGGGAAAAACTCTAGTACAAGCCAGTTACCTTCACTATAGACAATTAGAAATACGATGAGATTCCAATCTAGCAGCTTCCATTAGTTCTAGCTGTTGTAATTCTTGTAATCTCTAAGATTCACTGTCAATCTTCCAATCTCATGATCTACTGTTGCAGATACTTTCTAGCCACTACACTAGACTTTCTGATCTACCTCCTACAACCTCCAAGATCTGCTTTCTTCTTCCAGCCACCTGATCTTATACCAATTGTCTTTTCCAAATGGAATTTCAACAAACTCCTATTCTTGTGTTTTTCGTGCGCTTGAAGTCCACCTCTCTCAATCCTCAATGAGAGAGTCCATTCTTCAAAGAATTAAGGAAGCCAAGTGTTTTAGATTCTCGAACCTTTGATATTTTTCCAAAATTCGGTTGCCTGATCGCAAGATCAATATGAATGGATCAATGTTTGAAGCACTCCTTGGATCTCTTAAACTATGTTGTGAAGACGTTATAAAGATAGAAGCATAATGTAGCGACCTTCAGAATTTCGTCCATAACTTGTATATTTATAGTTGGGGATGAATAGATGTCATGGGTTGTGTAAATTCTTCAAAATTGCGACCTAGGTTTGGCCACGTAATACTATCGCTCGAGCGACAACTCGGTAAAAAGTGAGTGACGACTTTTTGCTCGAACGACCTAGGGGCGACAAGCAAGTGACGAACTTACTATTTCTAAAGCTGAGCAACAACTTGACAAGCAGCTAGCCAAAATTCGGCAAGTCTTCTACCTTGTTCCAAACTCAAACCCTAACCTAAACCATCTATACAAATAGCAACTTAAGTCCTTGACTTTTTACGCACGATCAATTAAGTCTTTTTTGTTCACAGAATTGTCAATTACAACCTACTTAACCCTATATCATGTCTCGTGGACTCCCTCCAATCTCATCTATGGTGGCTATTGCCTTCAGCTCTTCCTTGATACTCGCCGCTGGCCGCATCCCTCTTTATCCTATTTCTATATTTGGCTATTGCTTTCACAATGTAAGTTAGAACGTAAGTGAAATTTTGCCGCTCGCAGATTACAAAAAAGTTCAACATAAAAGTAAGTTATCCTGTGTATGCTTACTAACAAATGAGAGAAAAAGAAATCATGTGCTAAATGTTTGAGTTGAATTTATGTGAAGGTTTTCAGAGATAATCAGTGTCTGCCAATAATTATCACTTGGTGCATCAGTTTTTCTACTGGTGATGACTGATGGGGCTAAGTTGTTTGGTTGATTTTGGAGGTCTAGTTGCTGGAACTATTGCCCATTATGTTGAATTCCTTCTGATGGATTCGATATTTATTTTTTAAATAAGTTCCATAAATTAGTAACCACTTCTCCCTGACAATTGTCCATTTTGCTTTTTTCTTTTTGGTTTCTTTTGTTGACACATTTATAATTTTGTTCTAGATGGTAATAATTTCCACCATAAATTAACGTGTACTTCTATTTCAGATAGGAAGTTCTTAACATTTGAGCTGCCTGATCCCTTCTAATGGAAAACGGAATTTCATTTCTTACCAAGTTTTTAAATTATGCAGGGATCTCATGCACATCGTCTTTGTCCACTACTTGGAAGTCAAGGTCAGATTCTATTCCACATTAAAGAAGATTTTTTAATCAATATCTTCTTCTTCCCCTCAATTTTGACAGTGTGTAACCATATCCAACCACTTAATATTAGTACAATTCAGTAAAAAAGAGAGTGGAAGCTCATACGTCTCACAAGGTTGCATTTTTACTGCATGATTCCTGGTACTGCAAATAAATTAAGGATGAAATGATGCACTGCATCCTTCTCATCTTTTCCCTAATAATAGGAGTTTAGTTCCATTTCTTAGTTAATTTAAGTAAACTTTTTGAATCCCCACCTTCAAAGAAAACACACAACAATTTTGCGTGTGAACTGTAATTAAAATTATTTTCTTCTTATTTATGATCTGATAATTAGAGGTACAAATCATGAATTCTTGCAGGTTTCCTGATCCGCACAAGATAAATTTATACTCTTAAGAACACAAGGGGGATGCATATTTGTTCGTGTAATTTCTTTTTCTATTTTCCCCTTTGTTATACATTTGGGCTGCCTCGCTATTTCTAAAGAACTGGGCCTATTTAATTGGTTTAGTACCCGGCCCATTACTAAAAACGTTTCCCTATGAATAACGTTTTTGCCTCCCTCAAGTGAAGTCTTCTGCCGTACACGTGGCTTCTTGGCAGCCTTTGATCTGTGGATTGGTTTTGAGTATTTAACTTTGGGCTCTTCACTTTTTCGGCAGAACTGGTCTTTCTCTCTCGATTGTTCTATCTGTGTGTGAACTAGGGTTCTTTCAAGAATTGGTAACCATTCATCTTCGTGATGATTTCTCTGCAGTTGAGTGTTTAGAGTTGTTTAGAAGATCTTTGTGTAAGATTTAGTGTTACCATATTTCAAATAGAGAGGCTAGAGGGAACTTGAAGAAATCTGTAATTTCTTCATATATTTGTACGTTTTCTTAGAGATTTAGTGGATCTAGAGCTTAATCGCACAGTCGATGCTCAACGGGTAAGTAGGTCTTTGTAACTAAACATCCGGATCCTTTATGGGTGAAAAATTCTCTGTGTTCTTGTTTCTATTTTCTGAAATCCGTTTTACATTTCTCAAAATCGAACAAACACTTTGCTAAAATACCAATAAGTGGTATCAGAGCAAGTTTCGAAAAGTTTTCTTTTAAATCTGTTGAAATCTCATTTTCTGAAAGCCCTAGTTCTTCGATCTGCTAAGAACCAACTGCTAGTTGGATTATCCTTTTAAAAAGGGAGGGTTATTTTCGTGGGAAATTGTTTCTCCCTTATTCGGTACTCTAAGGTTTTTACAAAAATTTTTAAAAGAATAATTGTCAAATATTTTGAAACTCGTACTTGACTCGGTCAGATCTATTATCCCTGATGAGTTTTTTGATTAACTCTGTTTGAACTCATACTGAGTCTTGTCGAGCTGAGTCAGCACGTTCCGATTCTTTGCTGAGTTTCTAACTCACTACTGAGTGCTACTGAGTCTCTGTGACTCGTTGATTGGCTGACCTCAGCTGACTTTCTTGGATCATTTCTGGTAATTTGATAGTACTTTCACTCTGAAATCTTGAGATTTCAGATTCCGGTAACCTCTGAAACACCCTCCTTAATTCTGAAACTTGTTTTCGGTTAATTTTGAACAAGGTCAGTAACCTGCCATTACTTTCCTTTGTCCAAGAACCCTTAAGGATCTGGGAATCTGAGGGAGCAGTGGACTCTAGGATTATAACTCCTTAGACCGAAGTTCTAATTAACTCTCATATAAAGAAGATTTGATTCTCTATAATCTTTAATAATTGCATGATAAGCAGAAAAATTAAATATCCAATTTGTACTATTTTTCATACACTGCAATTGTATTATATAACTGCTTGCATTCATCTTGTGTATTGTACAACTGTTATTTTGTGAGTTTATTTGTCAATATGTCTACTGTACAAAAATTTAAAGTGCAAACTTGGAATGGTATTGGGGATTTTAGCCTTTGGCGTCAGAAAATGAGAGCATTATTATTGCAACATAGGTGTGCTCGGGCTTTAGATGGCACCTGGGCTGCTGAAATCAGTGCCTATAGAAGGCAAGAACTTGATGAAATAGCCTGGATACTATTTTTCCTCACCTCTCTGATAGTGTAATCAAAAAGGTTGGGGAAACCACTGACACTCAGACTCTATGGACTAAATTGGAAACTTTGTACTTAACTAAGACTGCCTAATAAATGCTATCTGCTTAGGCACTTTTATAACTTCAGATTTGATAATACATTGAATCTAGAAGAAAATATTGACAGATATGCTAAACTAATCCAAGATTTAGATAATTGTGATGAGAAAATTTCAGATGATCAGCAGGTTGTTGGTCTGTTAAATTCACTTAGTGAAAGATACAGAGATATCAGAAATGCTTTAGAATATGGGAGGGAGAGCCTTACTGTTGATATTATCACAACTGCCCTAAGGAATAAGGAACTTGAAATAAAGTCAGAGTTCAAAGATACAAAAATTGGCGAGGGTCTCTACATAAAAGAGAAACAAATCCAAAATAAAAAGAAGAATGCATGTAATTTCACTTCCTCTAATAAGGGCAAATTTCAGAAACCAAGATATAAGGATAAAAATAAAGGTCAGAATAAAACCAAAAACCAAGTCAGGAAATGTTACTATTGTGAAAAGACAGGACATCTAATCAAAGACTGTTTTAAGAAAATCTCTGATTCAAAAGGAAGAAACAGTCCTGATGATACTGCAGCTCTAGCCTGCAATAATGAACTTGACACTCAGGGTGTTGTTCTTGCCAACACACCTAAAAGAGACCCAAATGAATGGGTTCTTGATTCTGGATGCACTTTCCACATGTGTCCTGTTAAGGAATGGTTTGCTGAATTTGTTGAACTCAATGGAGGTCAAATTCAAATGGGTAATGACATGAGTTGTCAAATTAAAGGCATTGGAAAGTTGAAACTCAAGTTAACTAATAACTATTTACTTGAGTTAAATAACATCATATATGTACCTGATTTGAAAAGAAATCTAATATCCCTACGGGAATTAGATGACAAATATCATATTGTGATTCATAAAGGGCTTATAAGTATAAATGATGACAATGAGGAAGTCATCACCTCTCATAAGATACGTGGGATTTACACTATTATTGGTGAACCTATTGTAGGTTCCACCTCCACAGCTGTAAATTCTAAAACAAATCAATCTCTAATATGGCATAAAAGACTTGGTCACATTTCAGAAAAGGTCTTCTTCTTTTAATAAACTTGGCTATTTTGGAAAAGATAACATTGAAAGGTTAGATTTTTGTGAAGGCTGTATTTTTGGAAAACACCAAAAACAATCTTTCAAACCTAGAATTCATAAAACATCATCCATTTTAGAATATTTACATGCTGATCTCTGGGGACCAGCCTCTGTAAATACACTGAGTGGCTTTAGAATTTATTTACTAATTGTAGATGAGTTTTCAAGAAAAACATGGGCCTTTTTGTTGAAACAAAAATCTGATACCTTTCAAATCTTTAAACAATGGAAGTTGATTATTGAAAATCAAACCAACAGGAAAATTAAAGCACTTAGAACTGACAATGGACTTGAATTTTGTAATACTGAATTTGATTTCTTTTGTAAAGAAAGTGGTATATTAAGGCACAGAACTGTGACATACACCCCACAATAGAATGGTGTTGCTGAAAGAATGAATAGGACCTTATTAGAAAAGGTAAGGTGTATGTTACACAGTTCTTGCTTGCCAAAACTTTTCTGGGGGGAAGCCCTCAAAACTGCAACCTATCTCATAAATAGAAGTCCATCAAGTGCTATTAACTTTCAAATACCTGAAAAATTGTGGTCAGGAACTATACCAGATTACAGAAAATTAAGAGTATTTGGTTGTGCTGCCTATGCTCATCAAAATGAGGGAAAATTGGAACCTAGATCACAAAAATGTGTCTTTCTTGGTTATGGAGAGGAAACCAAAGGATATAGACTTTGGGTTGAGGAACAGAATGGTTTCAAAGTCATTATAAGTAGAAATGTCATATTCAATGAAAAGGATATGCCATGCTTGAATTCATCTGGACCAAAATCAAATGAATCCACAATCATAAAGGAAACTGTTCTGAAAAATCAAATTGAAAGCCCTATTGATCATATTGATCATATTGTGGTGGAGACCACTCAATCTGAAGCTGAAAGTGATCAACTTGAACCTGTATTTGAATCTGAAAATACATCCCTTACTGATTATCAACTAACAAGAGATAGGGAGAGGAGAAATAGAATACCCTCTACCAGATTTAATAGTGATGAATTTGTCACCTTATTTTCTGGTCTATATTCTTTGAATTCAGAACCAAACACCTATGAAGAAGCTGTTAGTTGTTCTGATTCAAATTTCTGGAAGGAAACTATGGATGATGAAATGAATTCTCTGATAAAAAATGAAACTTGGGTCTTGGTAAATAAATCAAAAGACAAAAGGATAGTTGATTGTAAGTGGATCTTCAAAATAACAAGGAGATTCTAACTCAGAAAATAAGAGCTATAAAGCTAGATTAGTAGCAAAAGGCTTTACCCAAAAGGAATGTGTAGATTACAATGAAATTTTTTCTCCAGTTGCTAAATTCACCTCAATTAGAATTCTTCTTGCATTAACTGCACATTTTAACTGGGAATTAGAATAATTTGATGTCAAGACAGCTTTTTTTAATGGAGAACTTGATGAAGAAATGCACATGAACCAACCAAAGGGATATCAGATAAAATCAAAGACTCAACAGGTTTGTTTACTAAAAAAATCACTTTATGGGCTTAAGCAAGCTCCTAAGCAGTGGTATATAAAATTTTACTCTTATGTGAAAACCGTAGGGTTTATGAAAAGTAATTATGATTCCTGTTTCTTTTTTAAGGGATCTGGTGGTCCTGAATCCATTTGTCTGCTATTGTATGTTGATGACATGTTACTTGAATGCCATGATAAATCTGAAATAGAATCTGTCAAGTTTAAACTAAAATCAGAATTTGAAATGAAAGATCTAGGTAAAGCTAAAAGAATTCTAGGAATGGATATAGAAAGGGACAGAAATAATTACATGCTATGTCTAAAACAAGAAAACAATGTAAAGAAAATTCTAGATAAGTTTTCTATGGTTGAATGTAAATCTATATCCCTGCCCCTTGCAAATCATTTCAAATTATCACGTGATCAGTCACCAAAAACTGAAGAAGAAATTGATAGAATGAAAAATGTTCCATATGCTAATGCAATAGGATCTATAATGTATCTTATGGTATGCACTAAACCAGATCTAGCTCATGTAATAAGTATTTTGAGTAGATTCATGGCAAACCCAGGTGAAACTCATTGGTTAGCAGTTAAATGGATGCTTAGATATCTAAAAGGATCATTTCTCTAGGAATAAATTTTAAAAGATGTAATGAAGGTATAATTCTGAAGGTTTACTGTGATTCAGACTTTGCTGGAGACTTAGACAAAAGAAGATCTACTTCATCCTATATTTTTACTCTGTGTGATAGCTGTATCAGTTGGAAATCACAACTGCAGAAATTAGTTGCGTTATCCTCAACGGAGGCAGAATATATTGCTGCATGTGATGCGGTTAAAGAATGCATTTGACTAAGAGGGTTATTAAATGAAATTGGTTTTCAAAATGATTTTGTAAAAATATTTACTGATAACCAAAATGCTATACATTTGAGTAGAAATCCAATATATCATGATAGAACAAAGCACGTTGACATAAAATTCCACTTTGTGAGGAACATGGTTGAAAAAGGTATGATTTCTTTAGTCAAGAACCCTACTGAATATAATCCTCTGATGTAGGTACTAAGATACTTCCTATAAACAAGTTCAAAAACTGCTTAATGATTCTAAATATCACATAAGATTGACAGTCAATGATAAACTAGAATCTTAAGCCATGTATAGAATTCAAACTAATTTCAATTTTTTTTGTTTTTTAACAGGTTATGAGAGCAAATGAAGCTAGCGCAATCTCTAGATCCATTAATTAAACAAGAAATTGCTCATCAAGGTGGAGTTTGTTATACATTTGGGCTGCCTCGCTATTTCTAAAGAACTGGACCTATTTAATTGGTTTAGTACCCGGCCCATTACTAAAAATGTTTCCTTGTGAATAACGTTTTTGCCTCCCTCAAGTGAAGTCTTCTGCCGTACACGTGGCTTCTTGGCAGCCTTTGATCTGTGACGATTGGTTTTGAGTATTTAACTTTGGGCTCTTCACTTTTTCAATAGAACTGGTCTTTCTCTCTCGATTGTTATATCTGTGTGTGAACTAGGGTTCTTTCAAGAATTGGTAACCATTCATCTTCGTGATGATTTCTCTGCAGTTGACTGTTTAGAGTTGTTTAGAAGATCATTGTGTAAGATTTAGTGTTACCATATTTCAAATAGAGAGGCTAGAGGGAATTTGAAGAAATCTGTAATTTCTTCATACATTTGTACATTTTCTTGGAGATTTAGTGGATCTAGAGCTTAATCGCGCAATCGATGCTCAACGGGTGAGTAGGTCTTTGTGACTGAACATCCGGACACTTTATGGGTGAAAAATTCTCTGTGTTCTTGTTTCTATTTTCTGAAATCCGTATTAAATTTCTCAAAATTGAACAAACACTTTGCTAAAATACCAACACCCTTTTATGAATGCAAGTTATGCTAGAAATAACGAATTCTCTGCACTATATTCTGAAGATGACATCTCATCATCTTTTGCATCCACGGAAATTACGACAAAATTGTATGAGCAAATGCAACTTCATCATGTCCCAACATCACCCTGACATCAGCATATGAAAGTATTGAATCTGGTATTTTATTATGTTTTCTGTTTTAGCAATTACAGTCAATCATTATTTCACAACTCGACCTGAATGCTAATTTCCACCAGCCTTGGTAGATTTTTGTTTAGTATTGATTTGTGGTTAGGCCTTCATACTGAAGCACATGTGTATCTCTTATTTGTTCCATCTTTCCCCTATGACAATATAAGTGCGACATCATATATTGCTGAGGATATTCTCCAATTGAGTTCAAGATGTGATTCATTTCCAGAGTCACCATTGAGAGAGGACAGTCACACCACTCTTTCAAGTTCTTATGATTCGCTTCCATGCCCAGGTATTTAGATTTATCCTTTTCCAGATCTTTTATGCTATTCATTCTCATTTGATAAACTTTTGCTAAGCCTAAATATATTCTTGAATCATGTGTATCTATTGTAAGGAAATCAAAATGTTGCTGCAATGAATTATGCATCACTTGGTCATAGATATGAAAACTCTGATTGATGCAAAGTTATATGTGTGGCTTAAACAAAACTTGTTTCGGCATCATGGGAGGATGTTTTTGGAAATTGTTCTGCGGGCATCATGGGGGGAAGAAGAAGATGAATAGTAGTTTCTTTTATTTTTATTTTTATTTGGTATATTAGTTTATTTGTTTTATTATAGAATTAAATAGCAAATTTACCATTCCACCCTTTTAAGTTGGTCAAAAATTGATCAAAATTCAATTTGAATGGTCAACTAATGGTCAAACGGAAGGTTTCCGTCCATTTGAACCCCCGGTCCGTATTGTTGAAAGGTTTGGGACTGTGGGTGGCACAAACTAAAGGTTTGGGCAAAGTCTGCTAATAAACGAAATGTTTATTAACTCGGCTGCAATTTTCCCATTTTAATTAGCAATACCTTATACCAATATTGTACAAATTGGATCAAAATGAATCAAGCATTTTAATTTA
>NW_019230327.1:19465-24763 GCF_002742605.1 Olea europaea var. sylvestris
GATCTCAAAATATGTAAATATGCTTCTATTTTGATTTGTTGATGGTGCAGATTTTTATTTTTATTTTTTTGAACATTTACAAAAAAAAAAATTGTTTCATAAGATTATTTTAACTCAATATTGATGAATTAAGAATTTCATGAAATGTTTGTCTATTAAATACACAATAAAGTGAAAGCATGTGCATCACACGTGCTTGAAGGCTGACAAGATAAATGTCATGTGCACTAATCTTAGTGTACAGAAAAAAAAATATTGGAATCTTCGGCTATGTACCCTCAATAATATATATATATATATATATATATATATATATGATTATTCAATAAATGAAAAGGAGATAAAAATTTAAACCATCTATTAGAAACTTTTAATGGCTCAATTTTTCTTTTGTTCTAACTCATATAGAATTAAATGCCGAACAAATTCAAAATATTTATTAAATATTTCGAATTTTACAAAGTCGTGACAGTAAAAACTGAATTCAAAGATTTTATGCTATAAAATTATTTATCAAATCCATTAGTTGCAATCCTATCAAGCGCTTAGTGAATATGAGAATTCAAGCTCATCTCAAATTCAAACTATTAAAAAATTGATTTTTGAGAAAACAGGTATTCTTCTTTTGAACCCATCTCAAAATATGTAAATATGCTTCTATTTTAATTTGTTGATGGTACATAATTTTATTTTATTTTATTTTTTGGAAAATTTACATAAAAGTATTGATTCAATCTTGTTTGATTATTCTTTGGATCCCTATTTATTTCATCTTGTATTATATTTTCTTGAAATAAATTCCTTCCATCTTTTCACATATTTATTCTAAATATTCATGAATTAAAAATTTCATGAATTGTTCAACTCTATTAAACACACAATAACATAAGAAGAACGTACATCCCATGCGCTTAACCCTAGATGTAATAAGAAAAGTTTTCAAGTTATTACCTTTAATTTTCATTACCTTTTTACCAATACTTTTAAAAATTGGATCAAAATGAACCAGGCATTTTTATCTACATGGAGAATTCAAGATAAATGTCTTGTTCACTAGTCTTCAAGTATAGATAACCAAAAAAAAAAAAATTGTAATTTTCAACTGTCCACCTCAGTAATTATTTCGAGTGGTCCATTCATAGATTGACTTTTTTGTCTGATCATTTTGAAAACCCAAGAATAGCTTACCAAGACGGGGACAAATTGGTTATTAAAAACTTTTTTAAAAAATAATTCTAAATTTAAACAAATTTAAAGGCAAATAAGTCAATCGAACAAATATACACAAATACGAAAGCAATAAGTAAAAGGGAAGAGAGTGTGCAAATGATGTAATTGTGGAGGTTTGATCTCAACCAATGATCTACATCCTCTACCCAAGCTCTCCGTCAAGAGCAAGACACTTTTTACTATATTGATTGACTTACAGTGCAATTCAACTTTTTACAACGCTTCCGATGACTTACAACCAATGAACACAAATCCTTTTACAATATAAGGCTTTAAGGGACCTTTATATGACCCAAAAATTCAAAGAGTAATTGAATTTACGATTTGAAATTCTCTCTTAATAAATGATATAATCAACATTAAGCACCAAGAGAGATATAGGCTAACACTTTTATGAATGGTAGTGAATGAAGAATGATTTCCAAAAGTTAATTCAATCAAAAAAATTTCAAAATAAATGATTTGATTTGATGAAGATAAACAAAGAGCGTAATAATTTTGTTCAAAAATATCTCACTTTAATGCTCATGAAAATCTTGCAAAAGAATGAAAAATGAGGTGGTATTTTTAACAGTTAAAACGTTAAAAGTTCTTACCAACCGGACCGCTCAACTAGACGTCCGCTTTTGAACTGTACACTGAACTAGTCATTGTACGTTAGAATTTTAGAATGGTAAAAAAATTGACTGTTGGACGAACCAGATGCCCGCTAGGTCAACAGACGTTCGCTTGAATAGTGTTTTTCCCAGAGTTTTTTTCTTTGATTGTTTTAATAAATATAGACTTTTGAAGGACATTTCACTTAATTTTTCAAGGTAAGTGATTGAAGTTCTTGCTTTTGAAACAACAATTTTTATGTAAGTATGTTCATGAAATAATTTTCCGGTGCAAAAAATTATCTTGAGTTTTTGATGATTCATTGCTAAAGATTAAAGCATTTTACCTTTACATATGAATTCAAAAATTCTAAGTCCGATCTCTTCGATGTTTTAAAGTTAAAGTGCTCATCTTGTAAATTTGGTATCGATGCTCGGTTTTCATCTCGATTTTCATTGGGCATCAATTTGCGAGTCTTTTGAAAGCAACCTTTTTGTCTTCAGTTGTTCAACTTTGCAACAATAGCTATAACGACTTGAATTCATATGTTAGAGATAAAAACATTTTGTTTGTTATAATCAAAACATAGAATCAACTATAGGTCAACAAATTTTCCCTTTTTGATTATGACAAACAAAAAATGATTTGCAATAATTTTATAAGCGAAGAAACACTTTAGATATTCACATATAGTTCAGGTATTCCTCATATCTCTTATACATGTATTCCTCCTATCTTCTTTATCTTGTATACGTCGATCAATGCATATCATCTCATATTATTTTCCCTATTGGCATAAGCAAAAAAATAATGACGTGGGGATCTAAATGCACAAGCATAGATCAAAAATCAACCATAGGCACAAGAGTTTTCATTGGAGATGCCACATAATATCAAATGATTGAATTCAAGTTATAAAAGGATAATAAAATATCTAGAATATTGAAACGCACAAAAAAAATATAAATCAAAAGCTAATACTATGGCTTAGGAGGTGGTGGCGGAAGAAAGTGGCATAGAAGTGAGTATGGAAGGTATTTTGATGAGCCTACATCGTCGCCTATTGCATTTGAACGGCATCCTGTTGTGCTTGACTTGTGGTCTATTGAACCTGAAACTGGTGAAGCAGTCCACCAAGGCCTTCAACAGATAAAGTAAGAGAATCAATGCGGCCGTTTAGAACAATGCAGTGGTCTTTATTAAATGTGAAGCCAATTGTTGGCCATGCTACCTAACTCACATGAGCAAAAAAAAAAATAGTTTTTTTGTTGAAATTTTTCAAATGGTTGCTTGGGTGGATTATGTAGTTTAAAAATCTCACGTGTATCCACTAACCTTACAATCAGCTCATCCTTCTCCATGTCAGGTTCGACTTCTTGCTAAAAAAGGTCGACGAGATTGTTGGCATATTTTGGTCATCTTTGAGGTCCATACTAATGAAGTGCATCAAGAATATCAGCTTCCCAACCTCGATCAGCACATCAACCTTGCCCTATGGGTATCTAATGCTCCTGTCTACCGGCTGTAGTGTCACATTCGATCATTTGACTTCTCCCACTCCTAGTTTCCTGAAAATAGACAAAGACACTAAATTTACCTTTGCACCTATATCACATAACGCGTTAAAGTGAAATCCTTTGCCCATTGAAGTAGGTCAAGTGAAAGTCCCTGAGTCCTAAAGTTTTGGTGGCAATTTATTTTGTAGCCTTTCACTGTTCTCGTCGATCAATGCCACTTCTTAGTCCTTGTTTAACTTTGACTTTGACAATACGACTTTTGATTTTTGACTAGTAAAATTTGGGTTGTAACATTTTATTTCCTTAACTTTTCGCTATTTTAGCTTGAACTTGCACATCGAGGGAAAGGATCATCTTATGATCGATATAGTAGTTACAGCAGTAGAAGTAGTCATGGTGAACTTTCATGGAGTTCTGACTATAGACGTAGGTTCTATTGATCGCTATAGTAGTGACGGTAGTGGAGGTAGTCGTGGTGGACTTTCAAGGAGTTCTGACTATAGAGGTAGGTTCTATTTTACTCTCTCTCTCTCTTACTCTTTACTTCTTATGTTGACAATGACTCTTGAAAATATTATCTTTTTTTAATGCCAATACATTTGTAGCTTTGGTGACTGGACTGCCTTCTTCTGCTATATGGAAAAACTTAAGGTAACAGAACTCAATCTTCTTTATTATGTAGTGTTAAAATGGAGACTTGTGCCTTGCTGCAGGAGTCTTTTAATATATTGTAGCTACTAAGACAACATGCGTTGAGCCCCGGATGTTTGCTTTTCTCAAGTTTACTGCGATCGAGATGGTAAATCTTTTTTTCTTTAAAACATTTATATTTTATTGTTATTAGGTAGAACTTCTTGTTGCATTAAATTAATAAAAATTATTATTTTATTAGCTTGGAGGCCTCTTGTGCATGGGTAGAGAGGTGAGGGCTAGCATATTCTTCTAAGTAAACAAAGAAAATGAATTGGCTAAGCAGCTACGGAAATTATGCATCTACGCCAGGTTTGAATTCATAGATGCTCCTCCCCCACACCTACAATACCTAAAGCAAAGTTATGCTTGCCCATGCTACTTAATTTCTCGTTTTAGGATGCTGTCATAAAAATAGAGCACTAACCCAATGTCATAAACGTAAAGGTTGTTTAGTGAATCACTTATTCAGTATTATGAGCTTATAGGTTGTATATAAATCATGGTTATGTTCTTTTGAAGTTTTTTCCTCTTTTTTCATAATATTTTTTCCGTGCTTGTTCATACTATAATTATTTGATTTGGGTTTTTTCAGGCCTTTGGTTCCATTTCTAGGCTTAACATTGCCTAAAACTGGTAGAAGAAGAAAGAAAAGAAAGTATCTTATTTGTTTTACTATTTTGATGCTCCTTTTATTTTTTTTTATTTTTATTTTCCACAGGAAAAGATACATGTTGAAATTTTGTTGATTTCCTTTTCTTAGGCATTTATAATTGAAATTCAATGGAACATCACCTGGACGAGCTTCAATGTACATTTCATCAACAAACAGGAGTTGTTGGATGATAACAGAAAAGTGTGTGATTCTACTCAAGATTTTTTCTTAACTCATGATTTTCTATCCTTTATTCGAGATGAAAAATTTTGGTAAATTTAACTCAAGAATATCTTTCAGATTTCTAACTGTTTAGTTTCTTTTCTCTATTATGTTTATTTGTGCAACAATAAGGCCGTCGAGATCAGCTACCAGAGTTCTTTGGTGAATTTATTCTGTTGTTTTCTCTTTCATAAATTAACTTGAAGATAATTTTCGCAATTTTTACTGTAGGTTATGAGAAAATGATATTGGTCTTCTGATGCAATTGTTCATAGCGATCAGTCGATGCACAAAATTGTTTTCTAGGATGGTGGAATGCCTGATGGAACTGGAGTAGCTTATTATTCTGATGGAAAGGTGGTACATACTAATGCTACAGGCACTATC
>NW_019230327.1:25118-26738 GCF_002742605.1 Olea europaea var. sylvestris
TATTTAACAAGTTTTTGGACTCCTACCTACAACTTTACTTCTAGAGTTTCATATATATATATATATATATATATATATATATATATATATATAAGTCACAACTTATATTGTTCCCCTAATATTCAAACATTATCTTGAAAGTTTTAGATCTTCACAATATTGAGATCTTATTCTAAACACAATTATTATGGATTATAGTAGATTTCTCCTAATCTTCTTGTGGTTTTTCCCATTTTGGGTTTCCACAAAAATTTTGGTGTTCTTATTTTATTTTTGCTTATTTCATTATTGTCATTATCTTGTGATCAATTCATAGCAAGTGGAATTAGAGCAAGGTTGATTATTCAGTTTATATGGGGCACCAGTATCTATTGTTTCAGATAGAGATTCTCGTTTCACTTCTAAATTTTTGGCCCAGTTTGTAGAAAGCTATGGGTACTAAACTTCATTTCAGTACAGCTTTTCATCCACAAATAGATGATCGGTCAGAAAGAACTATTCAGACTTTGAAAGACATGTTATGAGCTTGTGTACTACGGTTCAAAGGGAATTGGGATACTCATCTTTCTTTGATGGAGTTTGCTTATAATAACAGTTATCATTCGAGTATAGAAATGGCTCTTCAAAGCTCCTTTTGAAGCACCGTATGGTAGGAAATGCAGAACTCCAGTATGTTGGGATGAAGGTGGTGAAAGAAAGTTATTGGGTCTTGAATATGTCCAGATTACTATTGAGAAAGTAAAGATAATTAAAGAAAAGTTAAAAACATCCCAAGATAGACAGAAGAACTATGCAGATAGACACAGAAGAAACCTTGAATTTGGTGTTGGATATAGAGTTTTTCTATGATTGTCTCCATGGAAAGGTGTTATCAGATTTGAAAAACAAGGTAAATTGAGTCCGAGATATTTTGGCCCATATGAGATTGTTGAACGCATCGGTCCAATCGCGTATTGATTGGCTTTGTCAACAGAATTGTCCAGAATTCATGATGTATTCCATGTTTCTATGCTTCGTAAGTATATTCCAGATCCATCTCATGTTTTGGAATCACAACCAGTAGAGCTGAAGGAAAATCTTACCTATGAAGAAAAATCAGTTCAAATATTAGATAGGAAGGAACAGGTTTTGCGTAGTAAGACAATCCCATTGGTTAAAGTTTTGTGAAGAAATCATGCTATAGAAGAAGCGACATGGGAAAGTGAAGAGCAGATACGTTCTCAGTATCCACGACTTTTTCACACATGATCAATTGAATTTCGAGGATGAAATTCTTTTAAGGGGGTGAGTTTTGTAATACATTAAGTTATAAAAAAAAGGTCAAACAAAAAAAAATAGATAGTATAAAGAGGTGGTGGAATTAGATTGATATCGATCCAATTCCACCCAAAATCAAAGTAATAACATATAACACACACCACAAACCAAAACAAAAAAGGTACAGAGAAGGAAAAGAGAGAAAGGAGAAAGGAAAAAGTGGGAAAAAAAAGGAAAATTTTGCCAATGTGTTAGGAATTAAGTGCTCTATCCTATTAGGCTTGGATTTCTCAATTTTGAAATGTAAGTAAAAAGTTACTTATTGTTAAGTTATGTTTGATTTTATAGTTGTTAGATTGTTAG
>NW_019230327.1:26885-27132 GCF_002742605.1 Olea europaea var. sylvestris
TTAGAAATCGCCTAAACGTGAAATAATTAAGTTTGGGTATAGCCTATTTAATTAATGAAATTTCTTAAAATGTTTAATTATTGATTTAAAAATGATATCAAATTTCAGGCGTCGATATAGATATCGGGACAGCGTACCAATCGAGTTGATTTTGGCGTACATAGTTCTGTGAGTGGAAAAATATAAATATTTTTAAAATATTTATAAATTAAGTATATTGTCAAAGTATGTGCAATTATGTGTTCAA
>NW_019230327.1:28229-49594 GCF_002742605.1 Olea europaea var. sylvestris
TTTAACTCAATATTGATGAATTAAGAATTTCACGAAATGTTTAACTCGCTTAAATACACAATAAAGAGAAAGCACTTGTGATGCAGGCTAAATGTAAAAAGAAGATTGATAAGTTATTGTCTTTAATTTTCATTACCTTTCTCAATATTATAAAAAAAATGATAAAAACGAATCAAGCATTTTAATTTACACGAAAAAATCGAGATAAATATCGTGTTCACTAGTTTCCATGTACAGAAAACAGAAAAATATATTAATCATCATTTGTGTACCCTGAATAAATATGTAATTATTTCGAGTGATCCCTTCAAAGAAGGAACTTTATGTCGAATCATTTAATTTTAACCATATATGATGTCATCAAAACTGAAAAGGAGATAAAAATTTAAATCACCTACTAGAAACTTTTAATGGCATAGAAGTATTGAATTGAACGCTGAACAATTTCAAAATAATTATCAAATATTTAGAATATTACAAAGTCGAGAAATAAAAACTAAATTCAAATATTTTGTCATATACAATAATTTATTAAATGAGTCAGTTGTAACACTATCAAGAGCTTATTGAAGACGAGAATTTTAGTTCATCTCAAATTCATACTATTAAAAAAGTTATTTTAGAGAAATTCGATAATCTTTTTATGAAAACAATCTCAAAATATGTAAATGTGCTTCTATTTTAAATTATGACGGTATGGAATAATTTTCAAACATTAACAAATAGTATTATTCAATCGAATAAGATTATTTTTCGGATCCCTCCTCAATTATTTCATCGTGCATTATATTTCCTCGAAAACTAAATTCTTCCAACTTTTAACATTTTTTAAATCAATATTGATGAATTAAGAATTTCATGAAACGTCTAACTCTATTAAACACACACTAAAGAGAAAGCACGTGCATCACATGCTTTTCACACTAGATGTTAAAAGAAGGTTGACAAGTCATTATCTTTTAGCAAAATTGCGAAAGTTGGATAAAAAAGAATCAGGCATTTTAATTTACATTTAAAAATCAAGATAAATATCTTGTTAGTGTCTGTGTTCAGAAAACAAAAATATTATAATCTTGAGTTTTGTACCCTTGGTAATCATGTAATTATTCTAAGCGGTGCACTCATAGTCATACTTTTATGTCTGAGCATTTAATTTTAGCCATATATGATGTCTTCAATGAATGAAAAGGAGATAAAACTTTCTTTCATTTATTACGAAACATTTAATTTCTCCATTTTTTCATTTGATATAACTCTAAAAGAATTGAACGCCAAACAATTTTAGAATAAGTGTCAAATATTTGAAATTTTACAAACTCGTGACAATAAAAACTGAGTTCAAATATTTTATGCTATAAAATTATTTATTAAAATGATCTCAAAATATGTAAATATTCTTCTATTTTAATTTGTTGATGGTACAAAAAAATAAAATAAAAATAAGATAATTAACGAACTAGTTTATTAGCTTGGAGGCCTCTTGTGCATGGGTAGAGAGGTGAGGGCTAGCATATTTATTATCTTATTCCAAAACTAGTTCGTTAATTATCTTATTTTTATTTTATTTTTTTGTACCATCAACAAATTAAAATAGAAGAATATTTACATATTTTGAGATCATTTTAATAAATAATTTTATAGCATAAAATATTTGAACTCAGTTTTTATTGTCACGAGTTTGTAAAATTTCAAATATTTGACACTTATTTTAAAATTGTTTGGCTTTCAATACTTTTAGAGTTATATCAAATGAAAAATGGAGAAATTAAATGTTTCGTAACAAATGAAAGAAAGTTTTATCTCCTTTTCATTCATTGAAGACATCATATATGGCTAAAATTAAATGCTCAGACATAAAAGTATGACTATGAGTGCACCGCTTAGAATAATTACATGATTACCAAGGGTACAAAACTCAAGATTATTCTATTTTTGTTTTCTGAACACAGACACTAACAAGATATTTATCTTGATTAGCTTGAATAATATATCAGTGTTCACTCCCATGACATGCCATTTGATAGGATGCTGAGTTACGAGTTGCACAATGCCTTTCTCAAAAGATTACATCTGTTTGCGTAGTTTCTTTGCCCGCACCTAAGCAAAAAAATTCGCTCAATAGATTACAAGTCCTGTAATTGTGTATTTAATAGAGATCATAAAATTTTTATTCGTCAATATTGAGAAGGAATACGTGAAAACATGGAAAAATTGTTTTGAGTTAATATAATACATGATGAAATAACTAAATAGGGATCCAAAAAGTAATCAAACAAGATTGAAACTATATTGTTTGGAGTGTTTGAAAATTTTTCCGTTCAACAAATTAAAATTGAAATATATTAACTTATTATATCTAATTTCTCTGAAATCAATATTTTAATGATTTAAATTTGAGATGAGCTTAGTACTTGTTTGGTAGGGATTTTGTCAATTGATTTTTTTACTATTAGAGATAAAGTGGGTCCTATCTGTGAGAGAAGAATTCAAAAATGATGGCTGAAATTGTGAAATAACGGTTAAAAAATTGATTTTAATTGGATTTTAAGTTGTACCAAACATGCTCTTAAATTGCCATCTTCACTAAGCATCTGACAGTGTTACAACAAATGCATATAATAAATAATTCTATAGCATAAAATATTTAAATTTAGTTTCTACTGTCACGACTTTATAAAATTTTGAAATATTTTATAATTATTTTGATATTGTTCGGCGTTCAATTCTGTACGAGTTATATCAAAAGTAAAATGGAGCCGTTAAAAGTTTTGTAATATTTATCTCATTTTCAATTATTGAAGACATCATATATCGTTAAAAGTAAATGATCTGACGTAAAATCTGAGTGTATCACTCGAAATAATTACTTAATTACTAAGGATGCACAGCTATATAAATATATATTATCTTGAATTATTGTTTATTAAATGCATTAGTTGTAACACTGTCAAACGCTTAGTGAAGGAGAGAATTTCAATTTATCTTAAATTCGAACTATTAAAAAATTCATTTTAGTGAATTTAAATGTTCATCTTACAAAAGTGATCGCAAAATATATGAATATTCTTCTATTTTAACTTGTTGATGGTACATAAAATTTTTCGAGGATTCTCAAACAATAGTGTTTCAATCGCATCTGATTATTTTTTGGATCTCTATTTAGTTATTTCATACTATATTATATTTCCTCAAAACAAATTTCTTCCATCTGTTCACATATTTTCTCTTAATATAAATGAATTAACAATTAAACGAACTATTTAACTCTATTAAATACACAATTACACGGAAAGCAAGTGCATCACACATGCTTCTCACTAGTGGTAATAAGACAGTCTAACAAGTTTTCTGAATTTAATTATCACTACCTTATACCAATATTGTAAACTTGGATCAAAATGAATCACGCATTTCAATTTACGTGAAAAAATCAAGATAAATATCTTGTGCACGAGTCTTCGTGTACAAAAAATAAAAAATAAAAAAATTATTGTAATCATCAACTATGTTCCCTCAATAATTATGTAATTATTTTGAGCCATCCACTCACAGATAGACTTTTATGTTGGATCATTTAACTTTATTCATATATGATGTTTATTGACCTAATGGTTGACTTCTAGTTTTGATTATCACAAACAAATCGAGTTTAATTCTAACAATTGAACTTCGAGTGTTGATAGTGATCAAGGCACAATAATCGAGATCGAGGATCATGCACATGGACGAATGCTTTTGAGGATGATGATCAACATAAAAGCAAATTAGAGATTGATGAACGTGGAAAATCAAGCCTTCACGCCAAACATCACATTGGAAGAAGAGATAGAAGATATTAGATATAATGCGTTTTCGTACTCAAATGTAAAGTAAAACACTACAATGTCTTGCATCGGCTATAGCTCAAAATTTTTATGCACGAAAACATTCTCTCAACTCACAACAATTTGCATAAAAATAATTTTCAAAAGATAAGTATTTCAATTTGATGATTAAATATTTACAAAAATACTTATCTATACAAAATATATGAGAAAATCCTTCAATGAACTACATAGATAAAAGTCATCACGAAGGAAAGTCTAGAGGGCAAAATTGCTTTGCATCCGGACATCAGGATAGACTCTCCAACGGTCAATTTTCCAGCCATTTTTCAAACAGCTAGTTACCCGTCCGGATCCCGTGTCCAGATTGGCAAATTTTTTGACGATTTGAACACTATAAATACCTCTTTTTCTTGCACATTTGCAACAACAATTCTTGAGCATTTAAGAGTGGTATTTATTTACTTTTTCTACCTTAGTTTTCAATTTTTAAAAGATCAAATCATTTAATTCTTGAAAAAAAAATTTGAGTGATCAATATTTGCAAAAATCATTTATCTCAATTAAAGTTTTTCAACCAATACTTGAGCTTTACATTTTGCAATTTATTGAAGTGTTGTACATACTTCCCTCTTGATACTTAATTGTGTTCATATCATTTATTAACAGAGAAGCTTTCACTTGTAATTTTGTGTTTCTTATTTTTGGATTGTGGGTCGCGTTGAGGTCTCAAAAAGTTAACATTGTAAAAGGATCACTGCTCTGTGGTTGTAAGTCACCGAAAGCGTTGTAAGGGTTGGATTGTACCATAAGTCAATCAACAATAGTGAAAAAGACCTTACTCGTGATGGAGAGATTGGTAATAGGGGACATAGATTGTTATTTGGATCGAACCTCCATATTAAATCGTTTGCGCCTTCTACTCCTTTTTACTTACTATTTTACTTGTGTTATCTTGCTTGCATATTATCTATTTGTTAATTGCGTAAATTTGCGTTCTTTTTCGAAAAATACTTAGATAATCAATTCATCCCCTCTTGGTTAGTCGTTCTTGGGTTTTCAATGTCTTTAATGATTGAAAAGGCGATAGAACTCTATTTCATTTATTATGAAGTATTTAGTGGTTCCATTTTGGTTTTGATATAAATCGTATCGAATTGTACACTGAACAGTTTAAAAATAATTATCAAATGCTATGAATTTTACAAAGTTGAGGGGGAAAAAAGGGCTGAATTTAAATATTTTATAATATAAATTTATTTCTTAAAAGTTGCATTGGCTGTAACACCATCAAGCGCTTATTGAAGACGAGAATTTAAGTTAATCTCAAATTCAAACTATTAAAAAGTAGATTTTAGAGAAATTATATATTCTTCTTATGAAAACGATCTCAAAATATGTAAATAATCTTCTATTTGAATTTTTTGATGGTATGGAAAATTTTTTGAGCATTACCAAATAATATTGTTTCAATTAAATAAGATTATTTTTTGGATCCCTATTTAATTATTTCATCCTATATTATATTTTCTAAGAACAAATTTCTTCCATCTTTTAATATAATTTAACTCAATATTGATGAATTAAGAATTTCACGAAATGTTTAACTCGCTTAAATACACAATAAAGAGAAAGCACTTGCGATACAGGCTAAATGTTAAAAGAAGATTGATAAGTTATTGTCTTTAATTTTCATTACCTTTCTCAATATTATAAAAAAATGATAAAAACGAATCAAGCATTTTAATTTACACGAAAAAATCAAGATAAATATCGCGTTCACTAGTTTCCATGTACAGAAAACAGAAAATATATTAATCATCATTTGTGTACCCTGAATAAATATGTAATTATTTCGAGTGATCCCTTCAAAGAAGGAACTTTATGTCGAATCATTTAATTTTAACCATATATGATGTCATCAAAACTGAAAAGGAGATAAAAATTTAAATCACCTACTAGAAACTTTTAATGGCATAGAAGTATTGAATTGAACACTGAACAATTTCAAAATTATCAAATATTTAGAATATTACAAAGTCGAGAAATAAAAACTAAATTCAAATATTTTGTCATATAAAATAATTTATTAAATGAGTCAGTTGTAACACTATCAAGAGCTTATTGAAGACGAGAATTTTAGTTCATCTCAAATTCATACTATTAAAAAAGTTATTTTAGAGAAATTCGATAATCTTTTTATGAAAACAATCTCAAAATATGTAAATGTGCTTCTATTTTAAATTATGACTGTATGGAAAAAATTTCAAACGTTAACAAATAATATTATTCAATCAAATAAGATTATTTTTCGGATCCCTCTTTAATTATTTCACCCTCCATTATATTTCCTCGAAAACTAAATTCTTCCAACTTTTAACATTTTTTAAATCAATATTGATGAATTAAGAATTTCATGAAACGTCTAACTCTATTAAACACACACTAAAGAGAAAGCACGTGCATCACATGCTTTTCACACTAGATGTTAAAAGAAGGTTGACAAGTCATTATCTTTTACCGATATTGCGAAAGTTGGATAAAAAAGAATCAAGCATTTTCATTTACATTTAAAAATCAAGATAATTTTCTTTTTAAAGCATTTTCATTTACATTTAAAAATCAAGATAAATATCTTGTTAGTGTCTGTGTTCAGAAAACAAAAATATTATAATCTTGAGTTTTGTACCCTTGGTAATCATGTAATTATTCTGAGCGGTGCACTCATAGTCATACTTTTATGTCTGAGCATTTAATTTTAGCCATATATGATGTCTTCAATGAATGAAAAGGAGATAAAACTTTCTTTTATTTATTACGAAACATTTAATTTCTCCATTTTTTCATTTGATATAACTCTAAAAGAATTGAACGCCAAACAATTTTAGAATAAGTGTCAAATATTTGAAATTTTACAAACTTGTGACAATAAAAACTGAGGTCAAATATTTTATGCTATAAAATTATTAATTAAAATGATCTCAAAATATGTAAATATTCTTCTATTTTAATTTGTTGATGGTACAAAAAAAATAAAAATAAATAAATTGAACATTCCCAAACGATATTGTTTGAATCTTATTTTATTATTTTTTGATCTGTATTTAGTTATTTCATCCTATATTACATTTCCTCTGTTTAGCTCTAATAGATACACAACTACACAGAAAGCAGGTACATCACACGAGCTTTACACTAGTTGTACTAAGCAAGGTTGACAAGTTTTCTTGACTTAATTATGATTATCTTATACCAATATTGGAAAATTTGGATCAAAACAAATAGAGCATTTTAATTTACATGGAAAATCAAGATAAATGTCTAGTGCACTAGCGTTGATGTACAAAAATAAGAAATATTTATTGTAATTTTCAGCTGTATACCCTCAATAATTATGTAATTATTTCGACCCGTCCATTAATAGATGAACTTATATGTTGGATCAATTAAATTTAACCATACTAGAAATGAGGCAATAGAGACGGAATTTTAACAATGGACGTTTTCCCTTAAAATTACCAACAAATTAATAACTTAGCAACAAATTATTATTTTATCATTTTTTAAAATTATATATTGAATTACCAACAGAATCACCAACGAAAGTCTTCTGTTAGTATAATTTTGATGCTATACATTGTAAAATATAAAAAAATAATTAAATAATAAATTAAATAATTTATCAAAGGATATTTCCATTGGAAACTAAAAAAATAATAATAAAATAATTACCAATTTAGAGAATTTGTTGATAAATTTTTAAGTAAAAATTAAATAAATATTAATAGTTACCAATTTTTACACTCTATGCAATTTCCCTCCTATTTAAATTTTCTCTTCCCACTAAAAGTTTTCTATTTCCCTCTAAAATTTCTATTTTTCTACTTTCACTTCTTAAGGCATTCTTTTCTTACACCTGCTCAAATGTTTCATTTCCCTATGAGAAATTGAGTTTGAGATGCTACATACTACTTCAACTTTTAAAATTACCAAGTTTACGTTCCAGACAATTTATTAATTCGGCCTTACATGCGAAAGTGGCTAATTAAAGCAACAAGTAACTTTTAATTAGTTTTCTAGATGATTATACATATAAATCAAATTTCCCTAAGTTTGAATACCGCAATAATAATATGGAAAGCAATAAAAACACAAGATTTGTTGACAGAGAAACCTAACGTGAGAAAAACTCTAGTACAAGCCACTACCTTCACTATAGACAATTAGAAATACAGTGCGATTGCAGTCTAACAACTTCCACTAGTTCTAGTTGTTGTAATTCCTGTAATCTCTAAGATTCACTGTCAATCTTCCAAACTCATGATCTACTGTCGTAGATACTGTTTAGCCACTCCACTAGGCTCTACAGCCTCCAAGATCTGTTTCTTATTCCAACCTTCTGATCTTATACCAATTGTCTTTTCCAAATGGAATTTCGAAAAACTCCTGTTCTTGTGCTTTTCCTGCGCTTGAAGTCCACCTCTCTCAATCCTCAATAAGAGAGTCCCTTCCTTAAAGAATTAAGGAAGCCAGGTGTTTTAGATTCTCGAACCTTTGATATTTTTCCAAAATTCGGTTGCCGGATCACAAGATCAATATGAATGGATCAATGTTTGAAGCACTCCTTAGATCTCTCAAAATATGTTGTAAAGATGTTATAAAGATAGAAGCATAATGTAGCGACCTTCAGAATTTCATCCATATTTTGTATATTTATAGTTGGGGACGAATATATGTCATAGGTTGTGTAAATTCTTCAAAATCGCGACCTAGGTTTGGCCATGTAATACTATCGCTTGAGTGACAACTCGGTAAAAATTGGGTGACGGCTTCTTGCTCGAGCGACCTAGGGGCGACAAGCAAGCGACGAACTTACAATTTTTAAAGCTTGAGCAACAACTTGACGAGCAGCTAGCCAAAATCCGACGAGTCTTCTACCTTGTTCCAAACTCAAACCCTAACATAAACCATCTATACAAATTGCAACTTAAGTCCTTAACTTTTTACACATGATCAATTAAGTCTTTTTTGTTCACAAAATTGTCAATTACAACCTAATACCCTACTTTCCAAATCCCTAGCCCTATCTCATTTCTCGCGGACTCCCTCCAATCTCATCTATGACGGCTATTGCCTTCCTCTCTTCCTTGATACTCACCGCTGGCCGCATCCCTCTTTATCCTATTTCTATATTTGGCTATTGCTTTCACAATGTCAGTTAGAACGTATGTGAAATTTTGCCGCTCGCAGATTACAAAAAATTTCAACATAAAAGTAAATTATCCTGTGTATGCTTACTAACAAATGAGAGAAAAAGAAATCATGTGCTAAATGTTTGAGTTGAATTTATGTGAAGGTTTTCAGAGGTACTTAGTGTCTGCCAATAAGTATCACTTGGTGCATCAGTTTTTCTACTGGTGATGACTGATGGGGCTAAGTTGTTTGGTTGATTTTGGAGGTCTAGTTGCTGGAACTATTGCCCCATTATGTTGAATTCCTTTTGATGGATTCGATATTTATTTTTTAAATAAGTTCCATAAATTAGTAACCACTTCTCCCTGACAATTGTCCATTTGCTTTTTTCTTTTTGGTTTCTTTTGTTGACACATTTATAGTTTTGTTCTAGGATGTAATAATTTCCCCCATAAATTAACGTGTACTTCTATTTCAGATAGGAAGTTCTTAACATTTGAGCTGCTTGATCCCTTCTAATGAAAAATGGAATTTTATTTCTTACCAAGTTTTTAAATTATGCAGGGATCTCATGCACATCGTCTTTGTCCACTACTTGGAAGTCAAGGTCAGATTCTATACCACATTAAAGAATATTTTTTAATCAATATCTTCTTCTCCCCCTCAATTTTGACAGTGTGTAACCACATCCAACCACTTTATTAGTACTATTCAGTAAAAAAGAGAGTGGAAGCTCATACGTCTCACAAGGTTGCATTTTTACTGCATGATTCCTGGTACTGCAAATAAATTAAGGATGAAATGATGCACTACATCCTTCTCATCTTTTCCCTAAACATAGGAGTTTAGTTCCATTTCTTAGTTAATTTAAGGAAACTTTTTGAAGCCCCACCTTCAAAGACAACACACAACAATTTTGCGTGTGAACTGTAATTAAAATTATTTTATTTTTATTTATGATCTAATAATTAGAGGTACAAATCATGAATTGTTGCAGATTTCCTGATCCGCACAAAATAAATTTCTACTCTAACAAATCAAGGGGGGTGCATATTTGTTCATGTAATTTCTTTTTCTAGTTTTCCCTTTTATGAATGCGAGTTATTCTAGAAATAACGAATTCTTTGCGTTATATTCTGAAGATGACATCTCATCATCTTTTGCATCCACGGAAATTATGACAAAATTGTGTGAGCAAATGCTACTTCATCATGTTCCAACAGCACCCTAGCATCAGCGTATGAAAGTATTGAATCTGGTATTTTATTATGTTTTCTGTTTTAGCAGTTACAGTCAATCATTATTTCACAACTCAACCTGAATACTAATCTCCACTAGCCTTGGTAGATTTTTGTTTAGTATTGATCTGTGGTTAGGCCTTCATACTGAAGCAATTGTGCATCTCGTATTTGTTCCATCTTTCCCCTATGACAATATACGTGTGACATGATATACTGCTGAGGATATTCTCCAATTGAGTTCAAGATGTGATTCATTTCCTGAGTCACCATTGACAGAGGACAGTCACACCACTCTTTCAAGTTCTTATGATTCGCTTCCATGCCCAGGTATTTAGATTTATCCTTTTTCTGATCTTTTATCCTGTTCATTCTCATTAGATAAACTTTTTCTAAGCCCGAATATATTCTTGAATCATGCGCATCTGTTGAAAGGAAATCGAAATGTTGCTGCAATGAATTATGCATCACTTGGTCATAGATATGAAAACTCTGATGGATGCAGTTTTATATGTGTGGCTCAAACAAAACTTGTTTTGGCATCATGGGAGGATGTTCTTGGAAATTGTACTGCAGGCATCAAAATAAAACTTGTTTTGGCATCATGGGATGATGTTTTTGGAAATTGTACTGCAGGCATGAAAATATAAATTTAAATCCATCCTTTTCATTTCAGTTAGTTAAAAATTAATTAATAATTAAGTGGACTTTGAGTTTTGGACACGTGAAACTTACAACGGGAATCTGGGTGTTTACTATTAGTCCAAGTACATTGGCAGGTTGTTAGTTATTCTTCCCATATTCTTACCAGACATACATAACCTGCATACCTCTAAATGTTTCTTAAAATTTCCAAACATCCTTGAGCTAAACCTATGATGCCTTGCACAGGGCAACAGATCATTGCCCCTTTATTTCTTTAATATTCATCATGCAATTCTCAGTGTTGAAATGTTAAAACTATCAACCACAAGACTAGAATCAAGCTAATTATCTACTTGGATTGCATGAAAATGACAATTACTTCCAAGTTTGTATTCATCTGCTTTTTTGAAATTTTTGTTATAGCATCATCGTATTCACTCATCCTTTTTCCATATGATGCTAGGTTGCATTTTTCCCCCATCCATTATATTCTTAAATTGATTTCGTTCTTCTGGTTTGCATTGTATTGAAGACAGTGCATAATTTGTGTGCTTCAACACGACGTAAAATTTGATCTTTGATATAGCTCACGATTAAGAAAGTGATTAGTTAGTGGGGAAAAAAAAATCCCTGTTCCTTAAAATTAGCTGAATGTTGTCGAGTCATTTTACCTTTTTTCATTAACAGGAAAATCCATCCGAGCAAATTAAACTTTAGATGCTGAACTTGCATTCAGATATTGGGAAGCTGATGAAGCCACGTGTTAAGAATGATATTGCTCCTCTTGGTACAGAAAACTACACTTTATTACTGAAGAAGCCCCTGATAAGTGGGTTATGAATGGAAGAAGGCTTGGAGAAGGTTGACAGCTTTTCCTGTTGGGGTGACAATGGACGTGGAGAAGCTGATGAATTGCATATGAGAGTATTATGGGGGCTGAGGATTATGCTACTACGCCAGCTCAAATACAAGAGGATTTGGATGCACTCAGTCCTCTCTCCCATGACTAGCTATTTAGCATGATTGATTTTTCACCCAACTGGGCTTACTCAAACTTGGAGACTAAGGTAATTAACGAACTAGTTTTATCAACTAAACAATAATTGTCTGTACGCCTTGTTTCAGAGAGAGAGAGAGAGATAAAAAAAAAAAAAAAAAAAAAGGAATATGCATGATATTTTTGGTTTTTAATCTACTTCCAGCTTTCTGTTTATCCATAATCGTATAGAACAAGTTATTGGCAGTGCTGATATTTATGGCTAAATTTTCACCCATGTAAAGAATTTCGGTTGTTCAGTATTGTGTTTTTTCTTGGCCAACTTTTCTCCTGTCTAAAGATCATGCATTTATGCCTATTGTTGTCATTAATATCTCATCTTTTGTAACCACAAAGCAGGTCCTGATAGCTGGAACATTTCTCAAGAATTATTTTGTGCTTCTTGTCATTAATATCAGTATTGTGCTTGTTGATATCATGATTTGTTTTTCATCCTGTACTACATAGTGTGAGTAAGCCAGAATAATTTTTTTGTCTCATGATCGGTAAATTTTGACATTTCATTTTTGGTTTACTTAAGTGGATATAGCGACCCAGTAATTGTAGGGGTATGTTTGCAATTTATTCTAACATGGGTTGCTAGTTTGTGCATTAAAATTTGAACTTGAGCATTTTTATAAAGTTTAAACTGTAATAATTTTTTTTTTCAAAAAAAAAAAAAATTATTGTTATAAGAATCAGTAATTTTATTTTTTTTTAAGATTTTAATTCAAATTAGAAAAGGAAATAGGAATGGAAATTCGTCGCTAATTAGTGGCGACTCAATTTTGTCGGTAGTTAGCGGCGGATGAAGTTGCTGCCAATATCATCATTAAATCAAATCCATCAGTAATTATCATTCGATAATTTGTTGCTAATTTGTCAGCAATTAGCAATGGATTTTCACACTCGTTTCTAAATTGACGGCACCATTTTCAAGACTGTTTTAGCGATGGAAAATAGCTGTCGGTAAAGCCTTTCACTAATGAAAATCAAGGCCTTAGTGACGGCAAAGCCACCTTTTTTGGTAATACACAGAAGTCAAGTACATCACACGTGCTTTGCACTAGTTGTAATAAGCAAAGTCGATATGTTTTCTAGATTTAATTATCAATACCTTGTACCAATATTGTACAAATTGGATCAAAATGAATCAAGCATTTTAAAGAAGTCAAGTGCATCACACGTGCTCTGCACTAGTTGTAATAAGCAAAGTCGACAAGTTTTCTAAATTTAATTACCAATATTGTGCAAATTGGATCAAAATGAATCAAGCATTTTAAAGAAGTCAAGTGCATCACACGTGCTCTACACTAGTTGTAATAAGCAAAGTCGACAAGTTTTCTAATTTTAATTAGGGAAAATTGCAGTCGAGGTACCAAACCTTTCGTTTATTAGCAGACTTTGCCCAAACTTTTAGTTTGTGCCAACCACATTCTCAAACCTTTCAAAAATATGCACCGAAAGTTCAAATGGATGGAAACCGTCCACTTGACCATTAGTCGACCAATAAAACTGAATTTTGACCAATTTTTGACCAACTTAAAAGGGTAGAAAGGTAAATTTGCTATTTAATTCTATAATAAAACAAATAAACTAATATACCAAATAAAAATAATAGAAACTACTATTCATCTTCTTCTTCCCCACACCCCACCCCGACAATGTTTTGGAATACAATCCACAAACATATCCTTAGTCAGCCATTTGGACAAGTTATCACGCCACCTAGAAATTATATGATTCCAAACCAATATATGATTAACCTGCTCTATTCAGCCCACATCCTTAACCACCTCAGCATCTACTTCTTCGCCAATAAGTGAATCGCCTGGAAACCTACAGTCAAGGCTATTGAGGCCTCCTCTTTGGCTCTATCATTAATCACAATTATGTCATCTAACACAATATTTACAGTTTTCTTGACCAAGTTGCTAGAAATTGAACTCGGGCTAGGGTTCATTTCAAATGAATTATGCAAATTTTCTAGCTTGATTTTTTTAGTTTGGGCTGAATTTAAATTTAACGAGTTCCCAAAGCTACTAGTATTTAACAAAGAGATCAATTTGTGTACCTGGTATGTAGACATTGTCGGAGTACGGGGTCTTTCGTGCCTTCTTTTTCTGGGTATTGGTTGTGAAATGAAGTCATTTTGGACTAAATAGGGATGCAAATCTGGGCGATTTTTGTTGGATTTGGAATCGAAATTAGGGTCTGAGGAAGGTAAATGAACGGTTAATTGCACGGGATTGCCGGACTCGTTAGTGACACGAGAATGAGGGGTTTGATTTGATGAATCCATTTGAGTGTTTTTGCTGAGAGGGCTTCACTTTACAAAAAAAATTGGCTTTCTTGCGAGTTGCTAAGGAGAGGTGGAAATAGTGGTAAACATCAGTTTTTCGAAGCAAGAAGCCCAGTTCTTCCAGCATTATTTATTGGGAAAATTGTAGCAGCAGTGGGGTGGGGTGGTGAGGGGAAGAAGAAGATGAATAGCAATTTCTTTTATTTTTATTTGGTATATTAGTTTATTTGTTTTATTATAGAATTAAATAGCAAATTTACCTTTCTACCCTTTTAAGTTGGTCAAAAATTGGTCAAAATTCAATTTGATTGGTCAACTAACTGTCAGACGGACGGTTTCCATCCATTTGAACCCCCGGTGCATATTTTTGAAAGGTTTGAAACTGTGGGTGGCACAAACTAAAGGTTTGGGCAAAGTCTGTTAATAAATGAAATGTTTTGTACCTCGGCTGCAATTTTTCCATTTTAATTATCAATACCTTATACCAATATTGTACAAATTGGATCAAAATGAATCAAGCATTTTAATTTACGTGGAAAAATCAAGATAATTGTCTTTTGCACAGGTATTCGTGTGTGTGTGTGTGTGTGTGTAATCTTGAACTGTGTACCCTCAATAATTTAGTAATTATTTCGAGTGATCGACTCAAACATATTTTTATGTTGGATAATTTAATTTTAACCATATATGATGTGTTCAATGACTAAAAAGGAGATAAAACTTCTTTTTTTTCATTTATTAGGAAACTTTTAAGGCTCCATTTTTCTTTTGATATAACTAGTATTGAATTGAATACTGAACTTAAAAATAATTATCAAATATTATGAATTTTACGAAGTCAAAAAAAGAAAAAGAAGCTGAATTCAAATGTTTTATATTATAAAATTATTTATTAAAAAATGCATTAGTTGTAACACTATCAAGCACTTATCGAAGACAAGAATTTAAGCTCATCTCAAATTCAAACCATTAAAAATTGATTTTAGAGAAATTAGATATTCTTCTCATTAAAACGATCTCAAAATATGTAAATATGCTTCTATTTTGATTTGTTGATGGTACAGAATTTTTTATTTTTTTTTGAACATTTACAAAAAAAATTTGTTTCATAAGATTATTTTAACTGAATATTGATGAATTAAGAATTTCATGAAATATTTGTCTATTAAATACACGATAAAGTGAAAGCATGTGTATCACACGTGCTTGAAGGCTGACAAGTTATTGTCTTTAACTTTCATTACCTTTTACTAGTATTGAAAAGACTGGATCAAAACAAAACAAGCATTTTAGTTTACATGGAAAAATCAAGATAAATGTCATGTGCACTAATCTTAGTGTACAGAAAACAAGAAATATTGTAATCTTTGGCTACGTACCCTCAAAAATTATATAATTATTTCTAGCAATTCATTTATATATATGATGTATTCAATAAATGAAAAGGATATAAAAATTTAAATCATCTATTTGAAACTTTTAATGGCTCAATTTTTCTTTTGTTCTAACTCATATAGAATTAAATGCCGAACAAATTCAAAATATTTATTAAATATTTTGAATTTTACAAAGTCGTGATAGTAAAAACTGAATTCAAATATATTATGCTATAAAATTATTTATTAAATGCAATAGTTGCAACCCTATCAAGCGCTTAGTGAACATGAGAATTCAAGCTCATCTCAAATTCAAACTATTAAAAAATTGATTTTTGAGAAAACAGATATTCTTCTTATGAACCCATCTCAAAATATGTAAGTATGCTTCTATTTTAATTTGTTGATGGTACATAATTTTATTTTATTTTTTTTTGGAAAATTTACATAAAAGTATCGATTCAATCTTGTTTGATTATTCTTTGGATCCCTATTTATTTCATCTTGTATTATATTTTCTCGAAATAAATTTCTTCCATCTTTTCACATATTTATTCTAAATATTCATGAATTAAAAATTTCATGAATTCTTCAACTCTATTAAATACACAATAACATAAGAAGAACGTGCATCCCATGCGCTTTACCCTAGATGTAATAAGAAAAGTTTTCAAGTTATTACCTTTAATTTTCATCACCTTTTTACAACTATTTTCAAAAATTGGATCAAAATGAGCCAGGCATTTTTATCTACATCGAAAATTCAAGATAAATGTCTTGTTCACTAGTCTTCAAGTATAGATAACCAAAGAAAAAAAAATTGTAATTTTCAACTGTGCACCTCAGTAATTATTTCGAGTGGTCCATTCATAGATCGACTTTTTTTTCAGGTCATTTTGAAAACCCAAGAATAGCTTACCAAGACGGGGACAAATTGGTTATTAAAAACGTTTTTAAAAAATAATTCTAAATTTAAACAAATTTAAAAGCAAATAAGTCAATCAAACAAATATACACAAATACGAAAGCAATAAGTAAAAGGGAAGAGAGTGTGCAAATGATGTAATTGTGAAGGTTTGATCACAACCAATGATCTACGTCCTCTACCCAAGCTCTCCGTCACGAGCAAGACACTTTTTACTATATTGATTGACTTATAGTGCAATTCAACTTTTTACAACGCTTCCGATGACTTACAACCAATGAACACAAATCCTTTTACAATATAAGGCTTTACGGGACCTTTATATGACCCAAAAATTCAAAGAGTAATTGAATTTACGATTTGAAATTCTCTCTTAATAAATGATATAATCAACATTAAGCACCAAGAGAGATATAGGCTAAGACTTTTATGAATAGTAGTGAATGAAGAATGATTTCCAAAAGTTAATTCAATCAAAAAAATTTCAAAATAAATGATTTGATTTGATGAAGATAAACGAAGAGTGTAATAATTTTGTTCAAAAATATCTCACTTTAATGCTCATGAAAATCTTGCAAGAGAATGAAAAATGAGGTGGTATTTATAGCAGTTAAAACGTTAAAAGCTCTTACCAACCGGACGGCTCAACTAGACGTCCGCTTTTGAACTGTACACTGAACTAGTCATTGTACGTTAGAATTTTAGAATGGTTAAAAAATTGACTGTTGGACGAACCAGATGCCCACTAGGTCAATGGACGTTCGCCTGAATAGCATTTTTCCTAGAGTTTTTTTCTTTGATTGTTTTAATAAATATAGACTTTTGAAGGACATTTCACTTAATTTTTCAAGGTAAGTGATTGAAGTTCTTGCTTTTGAAACAATAATTTTTATGTAAGTATGTTCATGAAATAATTTTCTGGTGCAAAAAATTATCTTGAGCTTTTGATGGTTCATTGCTAAAGATTAAAGCATTTTACCTTTACATATGAATTCAAAAATTCTAAGTCCGATATCTTCGATGTTTTAACGTTAAAGTGCTCATCTTGTAAATTTGGTATCCATGCTCAGTTTTCATCTCGATTTTCATTGGGCATCAATTTGCGAGTCTTTTGAAAGCAACCTTTTTTATCTTCAGTTGTTCAACTTTGCAACAATAGCTATAACAGCTTGAATTCAAATGTTAGAGATAAAAACATTTTGTTTGTTATAATCAAAACATAGAATCAACTATAGGTCAACAATTTCTCCCTTTTTGATTATGACAAACAAAAAATGATTTGCAATAATTTTATAAGCGAAGAAACGCTTTAGATATTCACATATAGTTCAGGTATTCCTCATATCTCTTATAAATGTATTCCTCCTATCTTGTTTATCTTATATACATCGATCAATGCATATCATCTCATATTATTTTCCCTCTTGGCATAAGCAAAAAAATAATGACGTGGGGATCTAAGTGCACAAGCATAGATCAAAAATCAACCATTGGCACAAGAGTTTTCATTGGAGATGCCACATAATATCCGATGATTGAATTCAAGTTATAAAAGGATAATAAAATATCTAGAATATAGAAACGCACAAAAAAAATAAAAATCAAAAGCTAATACTATGGCTTAGGAGGTGGTGGCAGAAGAAAGTGGCATAGAAGTGAGTATGGAAGGTATTTTGCTGAGCCTACATCGTCGCCTATTGCATTTGAATGGCATCCTGTTGTGCTTGACTTGTGGTCTATTGAACCTGAAACTGGTGAAGCAGTCCACCAAGGCCTTCAACAGATAAAGTAAGAGAATTAATGTGGCCGTTTAGAACAATGCAGTGACCTTTATTAAATGTGAAGCCAATTGTTGGCCATGCTACCTAACTCACATGAGCAAACAAAACAAAAACCAAAAAACAAAAAAAAAATAGTTTTTTTCTTGAAATTTTTCAAATGGTTGCTTGGGTGGATTATGTAGTTTAAAATCTCACGTGTATCCTCTAACCTTACAATCAGCTCATCCTTCTCCATGTAAGGTTCGACTTCTTTGCTAAAAAAGGTCGACGAGATTGTTGGCATATTTTGGTCATCTCTGAGGTCCATAATAATGAAGTGCATCAAGAATATCAGCTTCCCACCTCGATCAGCACATCAACCTTGCCCTATGGGTATCTAATGCTCCTGTCTACCCGCTGTAGTGTCACATTCGATCATTTGACTTCTCCCACTCCTAGTTTCCTGAAAATAGACAAAGACACTAAATTTACCTTTGCACCTATATCACATAACACATTAAATGAAATCCTTTGCCTATTGAAGTAGGTCAAGTGAAAGTCCCTGAATCCTAAAGTTTTGGTGGCAATTTATTTTGTAGCCTTTCAATGTTCTCGCCGATCAATGCCACTTCTTAGTCCTTGTTTAACTTTGACTTCGACAATATGACTTTTGATTTTTGACTAGTAAAATTTGGGTTGTAACATTTTATTTCCTTAACTTTTTGCTATTTTAGCTTGAACTTGCACACGGAGGGAAAGGATCATCTTATGATCGGTATAGTAGTTATAGCAGTGGAAGGAGTCATGGTGAACTTTCATGGAGTCTGACTATAGAGGTAGGTTCTATTGTAGTCGTGGTGGACTTTCAAGGAGTTCTAACTATAGAGGTAGGTTCTATTTTACTCTCTCTCTCTCTCTCTCTCTCTCTCTCTGTTACTCTTTACTTCTTATGTTGACAGTGACTCTTGAAAATATTATCTTTTTTTAATGCCAATACATTTGTAGTTTTGGTGATTGGACTGCCTTCTTCTGCTTTATGGAAAAACTTAAGGTAACAGAATTCAATCTTCTTTATTATGTAGTGTTAAAAGGGAGACTTGTGCCTTGCTGCAGGTGTCTTTTAATATATTGTAGCTACTAGGACAACATGCATTGAGCCCCGGATGTTTGCTTTTCTCAAGTTTACTGCGATCGATATGGTAAATCTTTTTTTCTTTAAAACATTCATATTTTATTGTTATTAGGTAGAATTTCTTGTTGCATTAAATTAATACAAATTATTATTTTATTAGCTTGGAGGCCTCTTGTGCATGGGTAGAGAGGTGAGGGGTAGCATATTCTTCTAAGTAAACAAAGAAAATGAACTGGCTAAGCTGCTACGGAAATTATGCATCTACGCCAAGTATGAATTCATAGATGCTCCTCCCCCACACCAACAATACCTAAAGAAAAGTTATGCTTGCCCATGCTACTTAATTTCTCATTTTAGGATACTGTCATAAAAATAGATCACTAACCCAATGTCATAAACATAAAGGTTGTTTAGTAAATCACTTATTCAGTATTACGAGCTTATAGGTTGTATATAAATCATAGTTATGTTCTTCTGAATTTTTTTAGTGGGAAAAAAAAAATCCCTGTTCCTTAAAATTAGCTGAATGTTGTGGAGTCATTTTACCTCTTTTCATTAACAGGAAAATCCATCCGAGCAAATTAAACTTTAGATGCTGAACTTGCATTCAGATATTGGGAAGCTGATGAAGCCACGTGTTAAGAATGATATTGCTCCTCTTGGTACAGAAAACTACACTTTATTACAGAAGAAGCCCCTGATAAGTGGGTTATGAATGGAAGAAGGCTTGGAGAAGGTTGACAGCTTTTCCTGTTGGGTTGACAATGAACGTGGAGAAGCTGATGAATTGCATATGAGGGTATTATGGGGGCTGAGGATTATGCTAGTATGCCAGCCCAAATACAAGAGGATTTGGATGCACTCAGTCCTCTCTCCCATGACTAGCTATTTAGCATGATTGATTTTTCACCCAACTGGGCTTACTCAAACCTGGAGACTAAGGTAATTAACGAACTAGTTTTATCAACTAAACAATAATTGTCTGTACGCCTTGTTTCAGAGAGAATTTTCAGGCCTTTGGAGCCACTTCTAGGCTTAACATTGCCTAAAACTGGTACAGGAAAAAAAGAAAAGAAAGTATCTTATTTGTTTTACTATTTTGATGCTCCTTTTATTTATTTTTTTTTATTTTCCACAGGAGAAGATACATGTTGAAATTCTGTTGATTTCCTTTTCTTAGGCATTTATAATTGAAATTCAATGGAACATCACCTGGACGAGCTTCAATGTATATTTCATCAACAAACAGGAGTTGTTGGATGAAAATAGAAAAGTGTGTGATTCTACTCAAGATTTTTTCTTAACTAATGATTTTCTATCCTTTATTCGAGATGAAAAATTTTGGTAAATTTAACTCAAGAATATCTTTCAGATTTCTAACTGTTTAGTTTCTTTTCTCTATTATGTTTATTTGTGCAACAATAAGGTCGTCGAGATCAACTAGAAGTTCTTTGGTGAATTTATTCTGTTGTTTTCTCTTTCATAAATTAACTTGAAGATAATTTTCACAATTTTTACTGTAGATTATGAGAAAATGATATTGGTCTTCTGATGATATTGTTCATAGCGATCAGTTGATGCACAAAATTGTTTTCGAGGATGGTGGAAGGCCTGATGGAACTGGAGTAGCTTATTATTCTGATGGAAAGGTGGTACATACTAATGCTACAGGCACTATCATTGGTTTCTCTTTTTCAATAATTTAATTTTCCGCTTTGTCATTTAGAGAAATTATGTGATGGTTATAGAATGGTGTCAAGAATACTTTTTCATTGCTGTAATATTTTGCTAATATAAGTTACTAGTTAAGTTTGGATTTCCTGAATAATTTAACCAATGTACTGATTTTTTTGATTATTATGCAGATAAGTCCATCTCAGTTTGAAGCTCATGCTAGTTGGGCATCATGCAAAAACCATTACTCTTCTTTCTCC